>NC_067116.1:1241133-1541133 GCF_021347895.1 Acanthochromis polyacanthus
CTTCAGTCATGGTGTGTAGCTGAGCTAACAGTGTTCTTCTGCTTCCACTCTTTGTGTTAAGGTAGGCTAAAAGCTTCCTGAGAGTGTCTGTCTGTCTGTACCTGAGAGTTTCCAGTCTACAGTGTGGATCCTCCACTTTAGCTCTCAGCATCTTCTCTCCTGAGTCTCCTGGATGGTTGTAGCTCAGGTCCAGCTCTCTCAGATTTGAGGTCTTCAAGCTCAGAGCTAGGGCCAGAGAAGCACAGCCTTCCCTCTGTGACCAGACAGCCTGACAGCCTGCACACACAAAACAACACAAACCTGATGGACAACACTTGGCTGATGTTTCTCTCTCTTTGTTTTCTTTTTGTCTTTCAGCTACATTTTGGTGGCAGATTTGATGCATCTGAAGCAAATAAAGAATCAATCTTTCATTTTCTTTCACTTTCAAAGTGTGAGTCCTGACCTGAGAGCTTCCAGTTTACAGTGTGGACTCTCCAGTCCAGCAGAAAGACTCTCCACTCCTGAATCCTGCAGGTTGTTGTTAGTCAGGTCCAGCTCTGTCACACTGGAGGACTGGGAGCTGAGGACTGAGGACAGAGCTCCACAGCTTCTCTCTGACAGATTACAGCCACTCAGTCTGAAGAGACAAAGACAAGAAAGAAGTAAAACATTAAGTACAGTATTTTCTGTCCCTGTTGAAAAGACAGCAGTGAATTTAACAACAAATACATCCCACTATGTCCAGATACAGCAAGCAGTAAGTCCACCTATCAGGTGATCCAGGAATCACAGAGTCATCAGGATCAATCAGAATCTCTGCTGGTGAGAAGGTGGACTGTTCAGGTGGTCAAACATTTGAACATTGTTCTCCACATCTTCTCCTTCCTGCTTCTTGTCCAACAGCTGAACTGCAGAGTTTAGTCATCGAACAAACATCAAACACTAAAGGTTTGTTCTGGTGTTTCCTTTTCATTGACGTCTATCTGGAACATTCTATTTTGTAAAATGTGGAAACTAAAACAGAACCTGGAACCAAGACTGTACAGGTTCTTACAGGTTCTGGTTCTGTGATGCGGGTTCCAGGTTTTAAGTTCCTGTAGTGGAAGAGGCCTCATTAAGAGAAACTAGAGCTAAAGGTCAGTAACCAGTGGCGTGCACAGACATTTTGGGGGCAGTTGTTCAGTGAAAAAAAGGGCACCTTGTGCAGCGTGTAGAGCCACCGGCTGCCTGAATATAACAGTGTGAGATTTGAAAAAATAACAAAATCAGGGACACATTTTCTGGAACGGCATTCATTTTAGCATCTTAATAATGACACACAAAGAGTCAATAAAACATTGTACCTTAAAATTGGTAAATTAAAAGAGATCGAAAACATCAAGACTGATTCCTGACATTAGGCTACAACAAGGCAGAAAACTACTTTTTCTTTTTGTCATTTAGCAAATTAGTCACAGCAAGTGTTGCCTCAACCTACTGCAGGCTAATAATAAACCTACACAAACTAAATATTCAGTTATAGTATACAGATCATATGCTGTACCAATTCACCAAATAACACTGGTTGTGAGGTCATCGTCGTCACGTTATGTCAGTTCATTGATTATTATTATGGGTAGTGTCGAGCTTGTTAAGCAGGCGGACAGCTGGCTAATTTAGGCACGGTTGTCAGAGGTGGGCAGAGTAGCCAAAATTTGTACTCAAGTAAGAGTAATGTTACTTTAGAAAAACATGACTCAAGTAGAAGTAAAAAGTAGTCCTCTAAAAAATTACTTGAGTAAGAGTAAAAAAGTACTTGGTGAAAAAACTGCTCAAGCAGTGAGTAACAGAAACATCCGATTTATTTGTCTTCTGTGCATGAATTCAGTCAGACATACAATATAAATGTAAATTCAATAAAGTGTATATTCAGGTCAAGCTCTTTAACTAAAATGATAATAAATTAAATCTTTATGTGAAAAAAATAAGAAAAATAAATTATATTTCAAGAAACACGCTCTTGCCAGCGTTGCATGTTTCATGCATTTTCTTTTTAAAATATTCTTTAAGACTGTCCCTGAGGTTTAACATCAAAATATTAGACATACTGAATGACTGTAACCAAACATGTAACCTAAGGTTTACCAATTTCTAAACCTTCTTCAATAGCAGTTTTTCCACAACATTAAACCAAAACAAAGCTAACAACCCTGCACACTTACAGTGAAAAGATACATGAACCTTTAACCTGCCCTCCAAATGGCACATCAGGGCTAACCAGGTAGATTATATTTAGAACAAGGCAGTCTTTACATATAACAGGTGTCTGTGTCCAAATAAGAGAGAGTAGACAGACGGACTGAGAGACAGAGAGACAGAAAAACGCAGCAATGTTGGTTTGCTTTGGCAGACACAGAAGACACCGCATAGTGTCGCTGCTCTTTTGCGATGCGTGTAAGCTAAACATGCTCCGTATGTGAGGCCACGGGTGTTCCTCCTCCTCCTCCTCCTCCTCCTCCTCTGTCCATCATCTTGGTCTGTGCACGCCACAGATACGAGCCCGGCAGCTACACAGTTGTGCGGTCATGTGACTGAATGACGACCTCTGATTGGTGAAATACAGTCATGTGGTAGAACTTTTTGTGGAAGTGTGTATCTAGCAAAATAAAGAAGTATATGCGTTATCACTTGGATAACAAGAGAAGTAACGAGCCGTGAAGTGCAATGTAGCGGAGTAAGAGTTGCGTTTCATATCCACAAACATACTCAAGTAAAAGTTAAAAGTATTGTGCTTTAAATTTACTCATAAAAGTACAATTTATCAAAAAACTATTCAAGTAAATGTAACTGAGTAAATGTAACTCGTTACTACCCACCTCTGACGGTTGTTTAGCGCTACATGAGACAGGCTACTTCACAACAGAGACAAACTAGAAAAGCACTCAGAGAGCGCAGTACTCTGCCAAGGCTGCTCAGTTGATGGATCATTTCTGATGGATGAAATATTTAATAAAAAATGACCTTGTGCTGAGTACAGGCATGTGTTATGCATGTACATGTTATGTATTCATACCAAATCACATGTAAATTACTTTTATAGAGGTCTGTTGATCAGTTCATCACTTTTGGCAAGCCTTTGTTTTGCTACTGTTAAATTTACCGTTCCCTCCATGCTTTTATTTTGAAGGTGTATTTTTAATGGTTTTGATTTGATTTATTTGGATCCCCATTAGCTATGGCAATGCCAAAGCTATTCTTCCTGGGGTCCATACAACATCCTTACAATGTATCAATGCAGTTGCATTATTTACAATACAATCCATATACAAATGCAACATAAAACAAAAACAAAAAAAATAAAATAAAATATACACAACACAACAATACACAGACAATACAAAACCGCTCCCAGGTCAGCAGTGAAATATAATATTTACATATCATAACTACATAGATCTACATATATTATGTATATTGGTCACACAAAACTAAATTTCTTTTGCCCTTCGATATTACACCCAACGCCATTGAAGCACAAACCCCGATTTAACAATTAATTTAAATCAGATTTGACAGTCACCCATTCTTTTACTGTTCATCTCACTAGAACTATTTCTGTTGCAAAGGTGCAGTTTTAAGTAACACTTGTACTTCCAATTGACTTATATTAAGTCTCTATTGTACACAGATGTTTTTTGACTAACTTTTTGAAAATTATTTTGCTATTTTCTTGTGTAATGTTTCCTGGTAGTTTATTCCATTCTTGCATAGCTCTGTACATAACCATTGTTTAATTGTGTTTGTTTTTGACTTGGGTAGTGTAAAATTTCCTTTGGTAGCATGTCTGGTTGCGTAGCTATGTCTAGCTGAACTAAAATGTACATTTCTATACAAGATTGATGGGTTTTTTGTAATTAGAATGTTTCTAACAAAAACCAGCAATGAATACAATAATCTTTCCTTAACCAATAGCCAGTCTAAACAATTGTGCATGGCTATGATATTTGTTCTGTAACCGCAATGCAAAGCTATTCTTGCTGCTCTATTTTGTACAATTTGCAACTTTTTTATATTTTCTTGTGACGTACTCGACCAGACTACTGGACAGTAGTCCAGAACTGATAATACTAAAGATTGTAACACTAGTTTAATTAAGCTTAGTGACATGAAAGCTGCACACCTTCTCACAACAGAAACAGCACTTCCCATCTTGGATATCATCTTATCAATATGTTTAGTCCATGACAATTTATTATCTAACACAACACCAAGTAATTTTGTTTCTTGTACTTGTTTAACAGGCACTTTATTTATAAAAAGATTCAATTCAGGCTGTTTTTGTAAAGTATGTGTTGTACCAAATATAATACTGTTTGTCTTCGATACATTAAGAACCAACTTATTTTTCCTGATCCATTCCACCACAGATTGCAATTCCTGCTGTACGGATGTATTTAACTCTGAGCATTTAGGTGCCGATAACCAAATTGTAGAATCATCTGCATACATTGATATAGTAGCCTTATCTAGTACTAGTGGTAAGTCATTGGTAAAGATTGTAAATAATAAAGGTCCCAAACAAGTCCCTTGAGGCACTCCACAGCTGACCTCCCTCTCATCAGAATAACTACCATTGAAATAAACCTGTTGTTTTCGATTTGTTAAATAACTTTTCAACCATAACATTGCTGACTGTGAAAACCCATAACATTCTAACTTTTTAATCAATACTTCATAGTCAATAATATCAAAAGCAGCTGTAAAATCCAGCAAAACTGCTCCTACTAATTTCTTTTGTTCTATATCCATTAACCAGTCATCTGTCATCTGAGCTAGGGCAGTTGCTGTGGAGTGTCCTTTCCTGTATGCATGTTGGTAATCCGTGGTTAAATTATTTAAGGAAAAATAAGTTCTAATTTGTTCACAGACCACAGTTTCCATTATTTTACTTAACACAGGCAGTAGACTTATAGGACGACTATTAGGTCCAGAAAATGACTGTCTTGCATTCTTTGGCAGTGGTGTTATTTTTGCCTTTTTCCATTCTTGAGGACATAACATTTCTATCAAACTTTGGTTAATAATATGACAGATCACTGGGGCAATCAAATCAGCCACCATTTGGTAAGTCATCATGGTAAGGGCTTTTATTGTGTGATCATTCCAGCGGCACAGGAAGTGTTTATCTAAGAAGATGTTTCTTGACATGACGAAGACGCTGCTGAAAAGTCAGAAAATTCACATAAAGATGAAAGAAAACGGTTCCACTGTTGCTGTCTAGTAAAGGATGTGTTTAAACTTAGAAGCAGCTGGAATGGAGACAAGAAAGGAGTGAAGGACAGAAAGGTGAATTTATGTTCAAAATAGGGCTGACGGCTGAACATAATAAAGGCTTTGTGAACCATCAGGAGCTTCACCATTGTCTGTCTGGGGTTTGCTTCATACGTGACCTAAATATGTAGCGGGACTCAGAAACAGCCCACAGTTTAATCATTTGTGCCAAATCCATGAGTCCGTTTATGAGTAACGTTTCACACAGACAGACAAACAGATTAACAGATTCACAGACAAACGTACGCCGATCGTTACATAACTCTGCCGTTCCTTGGTGGAGTAATAAATGCACCGTGTGGCAACTGAGGCTGATGAACAAAACACTGGATTCATTTAGGTGTTACCTGGATGGTGGTGTTCACGTTACGAGATGGGGGAGTCACGGCACGGGTCATGTGTGTGTGTGTCTCTGTGTGTGTGTTTAATGTTTACATTTTTTTATAACGTTGAGACGTGGAGGACACCTGCTTGATACTGAGGGTAAGGGGCAGGTGCTCTAGCACCACCTGGTGTCTATCTGTGCACGCCACTGTCAGTAACAGAACTGATGTGAGTCATAGAAACACAGAAAACCTCCCACCTCAGCTGTTCTGCTCATCATGAATAAAAACACATTTTAAATGGTCATCAGTTGAACAGGTTGATGAGTCCTGACCTGAGAGCTTCCAGTTTACAGTGTGGACTCTCCAGTCCAGCAGAAAGACTCTCCACTCCTGAATCCTGCAGGTTGTTGTTAGTCAGGTCCAGCTCTGTCACACTGGAGGACTGGGAGCTGAGGACTGAGGACAGAGCTCCACAGCTTCTCTCTGACAGATTACAGCCACTCAGTCTGAAGAGACAAAGACAAGAAAAGAAGTAAAACATTAAGTACAGTATTTTCTGTCCTGTTGAAAAGACAGCAGTGAATTTAACAACAAATACATCCCACTATGTCCAGAATACAGCAGCAATGAGGACAGTCCTCTGCAATATTATATAAATGTGAAAATAATTCAAAGTGTAGCACATTACAGTAATCAGATTACTTTGAAGCTGAGAAGTAAAGTATTTGATCAGATTCATAAAAACAAACTGACAGTTTAGATTTACTAAATGAAGAATTCAGACCAAACAAGAAGAAATGAATCCAATAAAGGTCAGTATCGTTCATTACTGTGATTATAATGTTGGATTTTTTCACTCATTTCTTTGTCCACCTTTATTTTTGATTCTGATTTGATTCTCTGATGTTACAGAACAAACATCTTCTGATCTCCAGTCCTTGTTGTTCATGTTCCTTCATTACTCCACCAAGGAACGGTTTTGTGACGATAGGCGTATGTTTGTCCAACGGATTGGGATGAAACTTGTAGGGAAGATCAGAAATGACACAAGGACCACCTCATTAGATTTTGGCAGTGATGCAGCTTATAGACTGGATCCATGGATTTGTTCAGGATTTCCCACTGAAAGATAGCGGCCGGCACGGCGTCACTGTAACCATGACAAGAAGTGAACGCTGCATCAGCTGCCTGATGACGGTCACATGATTGTGATCCTACTACTGACTTATCCATTGGAAATGATTCAAGAAACAATTGATTAAATTGTGAGGGTGTTTCTGAGTTGTCCTTCCATCCTTATGTGAATTTTCAGACTTTTCGGCAGCTTCTTCCTCATGTCAAGACACCGCTTCTTAGATAAACACTTCCTGTGCCACGGGAATGGTGGAAAAATAAAAGCCCGTAACATGAAAAATACACCTTCAAAATAAAAGCATGGAGGGAATGGTTGTTTTAACATTATCAAAACAAAGCCTTGCAGAAAGTGATGAACTGATCAACAGACCTTTGTAAGAATAATTTACACATATGTAGGTCACACAATTCAATATCCGTACGTAACGTACACATACATAACACATGTCTGTGCTTAGTTCATTTTCTTTGTGGGTACATCTATATTTAATGGACACATTCTATAGTGCCGTCATTTCTCATCATCAGTAGTAACAATAGTAATAAAATGCTGCATTTCTACAAAAAATATGCTGCATTTCTGACAATGCCATATGGGGGAATGAACAGTGTTGGTGGAGTACTGCGCTCCATGAGTGCTTTTCTTGTTTCTTCTTGTGCTGTTGAGACTCAGGCTTTGGTTTTCACTCACACATGAATCCCACTGGAACCAGACTAAGGATCTCCAAACTCATGTGTTTAAAATGTTTATCTCCACTCTTGATGAAGTCTGGACTCCTCATAGCGTCAGTGAGCTGGACTCTTCATTCTTTCTCAGTCTCAGGAGACACTCTGCTGCCCAGTGATTGGCTCTCAGTCCCTACAGTCTGAAAGGAACCAACAACCTTTAACAGCCTCACATCTGAAAAAGGTCATAGGGTCCCTATGAGGGTGTAGCTCCTCTTCAGGGAGAGCAGAGAGACCATGAAGCTCACCACAGGTTGGATGGATGTTCTATCCTTCACCAACACTTCAGTTGAAGGGACTCAGCCATCAGCAGCAGGAAGACTGGACTGACCTTACCCACAGACCAGAGGACATGAGGACACTGCTTATCAACAGTCATGATGACTGTCCTCACCTGCAGGGCTGCTGCTTCACTCCATCGTTTCTGACAGACCAGAAGTCTGTCATTGGCGTCTATCTGAAAAATTGTATTTGTAAAACAGTGGAAACTAAAACAGAACCTGGAACCAAGACTGTACAGGTTCTTACAGGTTCTGGTTCTGTGATGCAGGTTCCAGGTTTTTAAGTTCCTGTAGTGGAAGAGGCCTCATTAAGAGAAACTAGAGCTAAAGGTCAGTAACAGAACTGATGTGAGTCATAGAAATACAGAAAACCTCCCACCTCAGCTGTTCTGTTCCTCATGAATAAAAACACATTTTAAATGGTCACCAGTTGAACAGGTTGATGAGTCCTGACCTGAGAGCTTCCAGTTTACAGTGTGGACTCTTCAGTCCATCACAAAGATGCTTCACTCCTGAATCCTGCAGGTTGTTTCCACTCAGGTTCAGTTCTATCAGATGGGAGGGGTTGGACTTCAGAGCTGAAGACACGACTTCACAGTGACTCTCTGAGAGTCTACAGTCAGAAAGTCTGTAATGAGACATAAATGACAAAACATGTTGTTATGAAAGAGAACATTTTATATTTCCTTCATTTGATAGCAGAACATCTCGACTGATCCTGTTGGACATGTGGTTCTTCAAATCAGTGCTTCAGCTCATCTTCTCTGACTGTTTGACATCAAACTGAATTCTTATCAGCCTCTCTCACACCTGCACACTTTCAATCTGGAATACTTATATCTAGAATCTTCGTGTTTCATCTGCAGATGGAGGACAGAAGATGGACTTCCATTTAGGATTCCATACTGTCCACAGTCTGTCAGTGTGATCTGATCCCACGTCTGACTCCACAAAGTTCTGAGGAGAACATCTGGATCAGAAGATTATTTTCTGTCTCAATGTTCACACCACACTTACAGAAAGAATAAATACAAAGCATTTCAAGAAAAACATCAGAAATTACGAGAAAGAAAGAAATTAAAAACCAACTCAGAATAGTAACAGCAATAATTCCATTAAATCAATTCTCCCATACATCAGAAATGATTCAGATCTGATATTTAACTCAAAGAAGAGGGAAAAAATCATTTCAAAGCTGTATGTCTGATTGTAGAAGACTGCTTCCAGAAGCTCCTCATGTAATAAGAACTGATGCTGTGATAAAACCTGGACAAGAACCTCTACAGTTCTTCATGTGTTTCAGCAGATCTGCATGTTTCCTCCATCAGCCAAAGGAAGAACCTCAGAAGAACTGTCTGATGGAACAATTATTAGAATGAAAGAGAAAAACTGTCTTCATTCATTTATCAGCTTCAAACACAAGAACATGAAAAATCCACATTTTCACAGCGTTTGAAGCAGCTGAAGAACATCTGAGACTAAACATGTCAGGCTCCCTCCTCACCCTCACCCTCACCCACCTGCCATCCCAAACCCCCTCCCTTCTTCTTCTTCTCCCTCCTTTTTTCTCCCTCTTTGTGTTTCCTCCCCAACAGAGCTCAGTGTGGACATAGACATACATAGAAAGGCTAGATGGCTGATGGGACTTTCGCCGGCGTCGTCACCGGTCGGCCATCTTACCTAGGGGGACTGTTCTGGAGCGCTCTATAGTAGTGGATGGAAGGTGAGCGACTACACAAACAAAAATACACTTAACTTGCTGAATTCTTGACGGATGTACAAACGGTTTGGTTTATTAAAAACCTTAATAACGTGGCTATGATTCATGCCACGCAGACCTGTTGAAATTGCAGTTTTTCTTTTCGAAAATCGCTGCGTATTTGTGTTTGTTACAGCCATTTGCAAGGCTGCAATCTGGGAGTTTCAATTATTATACAGGTTTCCGTGAGACCAATTATAATTTTGTGACAACAACATATTTTGTCTAAATGACAATTTGTGTGGATGCAGTTGGGCATGAGCTAGCAAAGAAACAAGAGGTTGTGAATGAGACATGTGAGCCACTTGGACTATTACAAAGTAACCTGGACTTAATTCTATACAGGTGGGAAAGACATAATTACTCCTTCATTTTAACATGATTTTCAAGCTGTTTCATTAGTGAAATATATCCTAGATTTAGATTCATTGTGATACAGTAACTGGCTGGCTTTGTGTTTGCAAAAATACCCCCCTACAGTGCAAGATGCCACACTTTGTGCAGCATATGGATGCTCAAATGAACGTTCCTTCAAAACAAGAGCCTGTGGAATCACCTTTCACTGTAGAGAAATGATTTAAGGGACATATTTAGGATAATTGTTACTGACTTAGAGGATTTGTACTTTTATAATACAAGTTATTTTGACCCTGACGTTTTAGAAATGTTTCTACCATTTGTTTACATAATAATCATTGAATATTCTTTTAACATATTACTGTTATTTAGGTTTTCATAACAGCATTCAAGCATAGGCTATGAATTACCCCAACAATATCATCATTTAGCTCAGTATTTTGTCCTCACTATTAACGTTAAAGGTAAGAAGGGTGTAAAATGTTGTCAATAATTCATATATCTTGTATCTTCTCATGTTTTTAAGGTTTCCCCAAAACGCAGAGAAGAGGAGGCAATGGGAAGTTGCTCTAAGAAGGGACGGTTTTGACTGTTGATTTGGAGTGAATGCTGCATGGTTTAGTGTTACTGCTGGTTTGGAGTGAATGTTGAATTGTTTTGTAATTGTGCGCACCTGTTAATAAAAGAAACCTTGATGTCATGTTACTGAATGTGTTAATTTAAAAACGTATAATAAAATATACGTAGGGGAGAACAGGTAAGATGAACCAACCATCCCCTTGATCTTTAAAACTATACACAGGAGTTGTCACGAGACCCTAAAATAAGAACACAAACATCATTTCCAACTGGCTGTGGAATTCTTTGACTTTTGTGGTATAATTATCTTTATGCTAAAGCAAATGGACCCAGGTCTAAACTTATACATTATGCATGTTAGTGATATTCAATGTATAGAACTATGTGAATCATTTAGCAAAAGATCATTCTGAATCATTTAAATTAATTAGGTTTTATCAAAACGATGGCCATGGGGCAAGATGAACCAAAAGCCTGAACCAATATGAATCACAATTCATATAATGTACATATATTATTTGTTCAGTTTAAGTTTAAAATATCATGTGGGTCAACTTACCCCTTTATATTTAATATATGTATTAATTAGAAATATAAAATATCAAACTATTAAATGTTTAACATAAACACTGAGGATTTAATTTCACTGTGTGTGTGTGTGTGCAGCTATGGCAGGTAATGCTCTACTATCTACTTTTTTAATTTAATATGAAAGTCCATGGTTATAATTATCCGTAAATATGCAATAACATAACGACATCTCTGGCGTTTATGACAAATCAAACCGTTTAAAAATCGGTTGAAAATTGATCAAGCTCTGGTTAATTAAATCGTACATGCTCCATAGGCATTAATGTTATCAGTGAGCCAGCAGCCCCTAGGAAAGATGGCCGCCGCGTAGCGACGTCAGCCCTCATTGGCTCACAGCGTCTGGAAGCTATCTAGCCTTTCTATGTATACGGCTGAATCCCAAACCGCCCCCTACACACTCCCCCTCCACTACCGAGTGTCACTCCAAAAGAAGTCACACTCGCAGCTGTGGAGGGCACCTATTATTGAAGGGGGAGGGTATAAATACGATCGGCAGGAATGGGACGCCCTGTTGCCTCACCGGAAAACGGAAGGCGTCATCGCCATGGTAACAGAAAGACGCCTACTGTCATGGCTGTAGCACAGGTTGCAACTAACAAGGATCGCTGCTGCTTCCAGAAGACGAAAGCATCCCATTTTTTTTTCACTCACATCTTTTCCAATCCTATTATCTGGCATTTCAAATCCAACAAATGAATAAATGAATTCTGTCAGTTGTGTTCAAATTTTAAGGTGTCAGGGGGTGCACAATTAAATCAAACGTCAGCAGAGAAGAAGATTTGTTTCTTTTGTTTTATCTTTTTACACCACTCTTTGTGATGTTCTGTCAGTGTGAAAAAGGCGTGGGAGAAATAAAGGACGCATGTGGAACTCACATCAATATGTTTGTTTCCTCCTCCATTTCGACGTTGCACTTCCTGAAAAAGTTGTCCAGAGTGAGCATCGATGCAGACTCGCTATTTAAGGGCTGAACAGTCCACTCCCCCTCCTCACTACGTGGTTTGGGACGGCCCTTAATATGGAGGACCCTCTGCGGGAACGCACAAACGGAGGGGTAGTGTGTAGGGATAGTGTGTAGGGGGCGGTTTGGGATTCAGCCTATCTATGAGTGTGGAGCCCGGCTGTCACAGCTGTGTCTACTCAGACAATCAGCCGCTGCACGGGAGCCCGGACAGCTGAGAAGCATTCCACTAATCACCACTGCTGCCATAAAAGACCGGTTCACTCATCCATTCTCTGCCAGATTGTTGCACTAGACTCACCAGTCAGTTGCCTTCTAGCCATTTCTAGACTCTGCTGAGTTTTTTTGTACGCTTTTAACGTGTTTTCTCCTTCTGCCTGCCTAGGACCAGCTGTCCGGGTTCCTGTCCCCGTCAAGATCCGTTTACCCCTCTCAGAACCGCTCTGTAGGAATACAGTGAACCCTCGCTATAATGCCGTTCACCTTTCACGGCTTCGCTGTTTCACGGATTATTTTTTTAGTGCAGTTTTTTTTATGCTTTTTTGTGTTCTGCATCCTAATTGGCTAAGGGACTGACCAACGTGAACAGTCTCCACGCCTCGTCTCCTCTGCCATTCAGGCCAGCGCTGCCTGCTGTGGAGCGCTGGATCATTTCTCTCCTTGGTCTCCATGTAGTGAGACACCCTGAAAGACGGAGCTGACGGAGCAGCCTTAGTCTTTTCCCCCGCCGTCAACCGGACAGTGGACGTGGTCCCCAGCCGTCTCTGGCCACCGCAGCCGCGTTCCCCTGGAGAAGAGCACCGGCGGGAGCCTTCCCCACCCCCGACTGCTCCCGTTGATTCAGCCGGCCGCTCTCTGAGGCAAGAGTACCGCCGCGGCGTCCACCTGGCTGCAGCTGCAGCGCTCCCCCAAGTGCAGTATTGTATAATAACTGTAAAAAATAAAGCTGACTACTTCACGGATTTCGCATATCACAGGTTCTTTTTGGAACGTAACCCCCGTGATAAATGAGGGTTCACTGTACTGCAAAGGCTCTGGAATTCCTGAGCTGATCAAAACTCAGATAAGCTGTCCCTCTCCAGCACTGACCAACACCCATCTCTGTAGGAGGATTGAGACATTTGTATTTCTGTAGGTTTTCATTCACAGAAGGATGGAGCTCCTGTGAACATTTAACCCCTGGAATAACTTTTTCTTTTTAAAAGACAATGACTTTCAATTATATGCTACGGATGTTTGTTTAATGAACTTTCATGCTAAAATCCCTTTTCAGCTTTAGGAGACCCTCAGTCGGAGACGTCTCTGCATTCCACAGATCAGATAACAAGTCGTAAAACTTTATGGCTGGAACAGAGAGACACTCTCATTAACTGAAGGAACTAAACATCTTCAAAGTTCATATTTCTGAGATTTATTTTGTTCTTTCCTGATTACCAAAGTTATAGTGACATTATGTTGTACATCATATCCAAATTTGAAAGTTATATCTATTACAGAAGTCTAGATACTAAAATATGATGTTTAATCATTTCTTCCCCAGGATACTATGATTTTGGAATGAATTCCAGTATTAACCTCTGAACTTCCTCTGCATTTAGGTTGAATGATGACCATTGTATTTACCTGTTACCAAATCTATGACTTGTTATATTTTCACTGTGATACATATTTTTAATGTCATAAACATAAACCTATAGTTATGAATGAAATGATTCACATCATATGAACATATGTATTAATCTACACATTTAGGAACATGTTTCTCTTTCACACAACTGAAGTATGGTGGAGAGAGAGACGGATCACGTTTTGTGCATTTAATATCCTATTTTAATCCATTCTGGATTATTCCTCCCTCCTTTTCTGCCCGTCCTCTTTGTGAGAACAAAGAGAGTCAAATTGTTAGAGGTTCACGCCGAAGCTTCTCTCCGCCTTGAGGTCCTCCCATGACCCTCTTGGCCATATAAGGTGGACAACACCCTGTCCTCGTGCTCTTACCCTCTTCTTCTTCTCTTCCTCATCTGGCCCTGAGGGGCCAACCAAAGTCTCTCTCATTTTCTCTAACTAAAGCGCGTTTTTCTTTTTCTTTTTAAGTTATCTTCCTTTCAAAGTGTCAACTATTTATTTCTTCAATTTTTGGAACATTAGTTTAGACATTTTGCTCACATTAAGCCGAATTTTATTCGTTTAATCTGGAGAACCGATTCAGAACCAGCATTTATGTTTCTTAATTTTGACAGTTTTTCATCAAACATCTGTTTTTCTTGGCTAAGACTGAGAGCCATCATTTCTTTAAATCAAGCGGCATTAAACCCAGCGCCATCCAGCTGTGACCTCCATAGACCTGTTGGACCAGGTCCATTTGCACAGAATCGATCAACCCGCGGCAGGACATCCAGGCGTGGCCATAACGACGACACACCGCTCCGAACCTGCAGGTCCAGACCGTGTGCTGCTCCTCTGAAGGCTCGCAAGTCCCAGCCCCATGACGGTTCACTTCAAAATCCAGCTGAGTTTGCTCTGATTCCATTCTATGGGTGATGTACTAACCGCTTGGTCAATTAATTCATTTAATCAGTTTATTCTTTTACAAATCATTAGAATTCTTAATCCAAGTTACCGGTTACCTCGTCAGGTTAGCTCTGGCTAATCCTCACCATATTTCCATCTCTCTCACACACACTCCCACATTCCACACATGCATTCGTGCACACACATGTAGTTCCACACACACACACACACACACCACACACACACATCATATCTACATTGTATACAGTTCACTTGTCATTATTTCCATAAAATAGTCAATAAATACATTTATTTTAGGACCAAATTACAGCTTTGAGTGTTTCTTTGTGTAGAATGTGGTCAATTTAACCGAGGATTCAAACCTTTTTGATATGAGATTGATCAAAATTTTTATTAATATTAATAATTTTATTAATGTTAATTAATAAATGTCCTTGCTATTAGAACGCTAGGTGGTGCCCCACTTATTGATAATGAGAGCTATAAATCATAACGTAGTACCCCTACAGCTCCGACCCTGCTGCTTTGGATCCCCTCCTCTGGTTTCCCCCCTCCTCGTCTCCTGGTACCCCTCAGACCCGCCAGACCCCCCCAAACCCCGCCAGTCGCAAACCTCCTGGAACCACCAGCTGCCAGGGATCCCCACACACCTGCCGCCGCACTCTGCTCCCCTCCGGAGCCCTCCACGGCTGCCAATCCTCGGCTTCCCTCCAACTCCGCAGCTGGAACCCCCCCCCCCCCCCCCCCCATCTGCCGCCGCTGCGGTTCTGGACCCACACCCCTGACCAGACTCACTCCCCCCTCCTACAATAAAATCCGTTTTGCCTCTATCCTGCCTCAGTAGCGTGGTTCTCCGCTCGAGTCCAGACCAACACCTTGTGACAAAACACAGCTGACATGTGATGTTTGAAATAAACAAGTGGAACACTGAGAACAATGAGATGATCTAGTGAGAACATCTGAAGAACTGAACTACTGATCTACTCTGACTGATCATGTTCATCACATCTGGACTCACCGAAACTTTCTGCAGTTCCTCACAGCTGGAATCAGTCTCCGTTTTCCCTCCCATGATGTTCTGTACTTGTTCAGGTCCAACTCATCCAGAACCTCCTCTGACATCTGCAGCATGTAGGCCAGAGCTGAGCAGTGGATCTCAGAGAGTTTCTTCTCTGATCTGTTCTCTGACTGCAGGAACTCTTGGATCTCCTGATGTACTGAGAGATCCTTCATCTCCATCAGACAGTGGAAGATGTTGATGCTTCTGTCTGGAGACATTTCATCACTCTTCATCTTCTTCAGGTTGTTGATGACTCTCTGGACCATTTCTGGACGGTTCTCTGTCCGACCCAGCAGACCTCCTAACAGTCTCTGGTTGGACTCCAGACAGAGGCCATGAAGGAAGCGAACAAACAGGTCCAGGTGACCATTTTTAATTCTCAGGGATTTCTCCATCACTCTCTTCAGGAACACATCCAGAGTGTCTCTGTTCTTGTCTTTCCAGTCTTTTCCCAGGAAGTCCTCCAGAACCTCCTCCTTCCTGTTGGTGTAACAGTGGAACATGTAGACTGCAGCCAGAAACTCCTGAACACTCAGATGGACAAAGCAGAACACCTTGTCCTGGTACAGTCCTCTCTCCTCTTTAAAGATCTGTGTGAACACTCCTGAGTACTTTGAGGCTGCTCTCATATCGATGCCACACTCTGTCAGGTCAGACTCATAGAAGATCAGGTTTCCTTTCTGCAGCTGCTCAAACGCCAGTTTTCCCAGAGACTCAATCATCCTCCTGCTGTCTGGACTCCAGTGTGGATCTGTCTCAGCTCCTCCATCATACTTGACCTTCTTGACTTTGGTCTGAACCACCAGGTGGTGGATGAACATCTCAGTCAGGGTTCTGGGCAGATCTCCTCCCTCTCTGCTTCTCAGCAGCTCCTCCAGAACTGTAGCAGTGATCCAGCAGAACACTGGGATGTGACACATGATGTGGAGGCTTCGTGATGTCTTCATGTGGGAGATGATGCTGCTGGCCTGCTCCTCATCTCTGGATCTCTTCCTGAAGTACTCCTCCTTCTGTGGGTCGGTGAACCCTCTGACCTCCGTCACCATGTCCACACAGTCAGGAGGGATCTGATTGGCTGCTGCAGGTCGTGTGGTTATCCAGAGGCGAGCAGAGGGAAGCAGATTCCCCCTGATCAGGTTTGTCAGCAGCACATCCACTGAGGTGGACTCTGTAACATCAGTCAGGACCTCATTGTTGTGGAAGTCCAGAGGAAGGCGACACTCATCCAGACCGTCAAAGATCAACACAACCTGGAAGTCTTCAAAGCTGCACATTCCTGCTGCTTTGGTTTCACTGAAGAAGTGATGAACAAGTTCCACCAAGCTGAACTTTCTCTCTTTCAGCACATTCAGCTCTCTGAAAGTCAATGGAAACATGAAGTGGATGTCCTGGTTGCTTTTGTCTTCAGCCCAGTCCAGAGTCAACTTCTGTGTTAACACTGTTTTCCCGATGCCAGCCACTCCCTGTGTCATCACTGTTCTGATTGGTCCATCTCTTCCAGGTGAGCCTCTAAAGATGTCCTCTGGTCTGATGCTTCTTTCTGCTCTGTCTGCTTTCCTGGATGCTGCTTCAATCTGTCTGACCTCATGTTCATCATTGACCTCTGCAGTCCCTCCCTCTGTGATGTACAGCTCTGTGTAGATCTCATTCAGGAGGGTCTTCTGTCCTGCTTTAGCGATGCCCTCAAACACTCTCTGGAACTTCTTCTTCAGAGAACATTTAAGTTTACGTCCACAAACTGCAGCAGCAAGTTCTGAATGAAAACACAAGAAAGAAAGAGTGAGGTAGAAGTAACCTGGATATTAAAGCACCAAAGTAGCAATAAAGTGAAGGTGACAGTTTGTCCCCTAAAGACTGATTGTGTGAAGATATTCTGAGACGTCTGAGATATTCTGGACTCCTGTTACTCATTTGCACTGTTCTGAATATCCTGCACTAAATCTGCTACTTTATCTCATGGTTGTGTTTACGTTTCACTCTGTTCTGCTTTTCTCACTTCTTAGTTGTTGCTTGGTTGTAGTTTTTTTGCTTCCTTGTTCTTCGTTTACCTGTTTTTTCTCTCTGGTACTTAATTTATGTAGTTTTTTTTACTTTTATATCTTATTTTGTACATTACATTTCTAAATTTGTACTATTTATTTTATTTCAGAACCTTCTCAGTGTTTATTTAATGTCTACTGTTGAACGAAGACAGAGTACTGTAATTTCGATTCTTGGTATGTCATGTACATATTGAAGAATTGACAATAAAGCTGACTTTGACTTTGTCTTAGTAAATGTTCTGTTGATCAGCAGCTTCAGTCTTTACACAAATCCTCTTACTGCTCTGCAGACAGTCAGCCAGCTTCTCCTGCTTCATCCTCCTCAGGAACAACACTGTGATCTGCTCAAACATCTCTCTGCTGCTCCTCTCCTCTTCATCATCACCCTCCAACTCCTCCTTATCCTCCCTCTGACTCTCTGAGCATTCTGGATAATCTGGACTCACAACCTTCTGCATCTTCTTCAGCTCCTTCTTCACAAAAGTCACCATGTTGTCCTCCAGCAGCTGGAACAGAGAAATGTGTCAATGAGTCCATCAGAGTCAAACCATGGAGCCAAACATCAGATCCATGTTGGACACACTGACAGTCCACTGGTCTACAAAGAGCAGCATGGAGACGCCTGAACACAACAGATGGAGAACAACTTGTTGTCCATGAACTCACCATGAATATGGAGTCCAGGTGATGCTGCTGGACAGACTGAGCTCTGGGAACCTCTGAGTTCTGCTGCTCCACTCTGTGGATCAACATCAACAGTTAACTCTCACTTTATCACACAGAGACAAACACCAGCTGAAGGTCCATGATGTTCATTAGAGATTCCAACATTAGTCTGTTTTCCACTGCAGGAACTTTCTGTTCATTTTGGCTCCACAAAAATCCAGCTTCATTCGTACAGATCTTTATCATTCTTTCAGGTGTTTAACATCTGGTGATTGTTCAGGAAACACGCCCAGGTTAACTGGGGATAATCACAACTTAACACAGGCTGCCTGGTTTATAACAAGACAGAAAACTAATCAATGTCTCACCAAGAAAACCTACAACATCGAAGCACGTCCTCTGTTATGTTGTGTGTTTGTCTGAGTTCAGTGGAACAGATCTACAGCAGAACTACAAGTGAAACTTTGGTTTGTTCACAGAAACACTCAGACCATTCAGTCAAATTAAACCAGCTTCTAAATTGAATACTAGCTGCAATAACTTGATAATGTAACTCCTATTATGTGTTGGTAACTTTAGATTTAAAACCTAGATATCAGTTTGTCTTTCGACACAGTTGCACTTAATATAGACCATGGTTTTAGACACTAAAAATGATGTTATTGTGTTTATAAAAAACTTTCTTACAAAAAGCAGAGAAACATGAATTGAATTCACAGTATCTGCACTACATGTGCCTTTCTTCCATTTAAACTTGTTCCTGACCTGTAATCTGAATTCAGGATGTGTATGATCACAGAAATCACTTTATGCTCCAGTATGCTTTGTAAGAATGATCAGAGACCTGCAATGGACTCAGTTAAATAGGAATCTAAATTGTTCATATGTTTAGAGATTTGGGATTTTTCAGTGACAAACATTTATGAAGTGAAATGACGACTCAACAGATCTCAGCTCTTTGAAAGTTTATCTTTAACCTCAGAATTATGACATCTTTACAGTTTCCTCCAAATTTAAAACAAATTCAGCACAAAGAGCTTCGTCATCTCACTGCTTTCATTCAAGTGTTGGCAAGAAAATTTAAGGTTATTTAATGACCAGATTTAACAGTCACCCCATTTAAAACTGCTATTTATTAATGAATAGAGATTGAATCCTTCATTCTATCTGTTCAACATGACAGCAGCTCATTGCTTCACATCATGTTCTTACAGCTCCCAGAGACTGAAGGAGTTTATCTGTTTGTTCTTAAACAACAGAAACAGTAGATAGAAAAAGCACAACATGGACTCTGTGTTCTTTTCTTCCTATCTGTTCTCTGAACGTTCAGAGTAAAATCCACACAGTTCAGGTTATTCCACTTTGAGATCAATGGAGTCTTGTCAGTTTTTACATTGTGAAAATGGACACCCTGAAGAAGCTACAAGCTTATAAAGAGAGGAGGTTAAAACTGTGGCTCTGCAAAATAGAATGGCCCTGGATCTGCTCCTAGCAGCACAAGGAGGTACTTGTAAGGTCATAGGGCCAAAGTGCTGTTCGTATATCTCAGATGTCACATCTGATGTACAAGACATGGTGCACGACACAGCGCAGGGACTAAAATAGCTTCATGATGTACACACTTTTGATTTTGGGAGTTTTTCTAGTCTGTTTGGAACATGGGGTTCAGGATTACTCAGATTCCTGACAATGATCAAAGTGCTGGTAATTTCACTATTGCTTGTTCTCACTTGTTCTGTTACTTTAATCTAATGCATATTGAGATTAAGACATTCCAGTGTATGTTTTCTTTTCCCTACATTTTTTTAAATCTAAAAAGATCCCTTTTATCACAGTGCAAGCTCAGAGACGTGCCACAAACACAACTGTCACACACATGTGCCTCAGGTAGTTATACATAATACACTATACGTTTATTTTTTTTTTTATTCACAGTTTTACATGCTGTTCACATTTGTTTGACTCACTATTCCTTCATTTCAAAAGGGGGGATGGCTTTGAAAACAGGTAAAAGTTAGAATCAACCACAGAGAAAACATTTCATTAATTAACATACAACATATACTAATTGAGATGCTGATTTAACATTACAAGGGAATCGTTTAGAATCACATAATATAATCAAATACTCACTGATTTCAGAGAATTTTCTCATTAAGTTTTGTTTCCTAGATGTGCTGTTTTTACACTGATCCACACATTGCATTATTGTGCTCTTTTGAGTTGCGCTGATCTGAGAAATGGGAGGGTCTGCATCGTTCACACTGGTTGAACTGAACGAATAAAAGATGATTTAGACCAGGTCAGTAAGAGGGATGCAACAGCTACACACACAAACACCACAACATACACACACCTCACACACACACTTAGTTACATCTACACTGCACTACCTTTACACGTGTGTGTACTTTTAATTTTGATAACCATGAATAACACAACAATAACTGTCTTTCCTGGGTACCTGAATTTTCATGTAATAATGTCTCTGTAGAAAACTTATCGTGGAATGATTTTGTATATAACACACATTCAGTAGTACTGAGTAGTTGAAGGTAAAAGAATTTGTAAGGATTGATTGTATCAGAGTTTCTTTTTTTTTCAGGGCATTTTTCTTACTCAAGTGTGTGAATTAATGTTAAACAAATGAAGAGTGTATAACTATTAACATATTACTAATAAATCAGTAAAGTTAAATTTTGAGTTAGTTTAGATTACGGAAATTTCAGCTCATTGAACTGTGTGTAATTACAGGTATAGCAGATGTGATTATTTACTCCAATTTCATTGCATTCAATTTTCTCCATGATTTAAATTTACCACAGCAATCGAGCTCGTTTTATTGTGTATTTGTGTATTTCATTATAAATTACTATGACTTTTAAAATGATTTTTTACGTCTTGAATATTACAGAATCAATTTTGTGGAGCTCTCTGGCCACAGTTTCCACACACGTAAAATTTTTGCTTTCACTTGTAGTTTAGGTTTGATCTTATGATCAAAAAGGGGGATTTGTTAAGGAAAAATTGTACCAACATACAGAAGGTCACCCTTTGACCCCAATTGAAGACACACAGAAGCACACCAACTGCTCAGACAGACAACTATTTGCTGATAGAGCAACAATAACAAGGTTAGATCTGCCTCTTTTCTCTCTCAGACAGTATAAACCCTCCAAGGACAGAGAGACTCCTCAGAGTTGATACTGGCTTTGTCGGCATATGCGGTCCTTGCTGTATCATTTCTCCTGAATTCAGTAAAGCATTTTTCTCTACATCAGTCATCTGAGTCTCCTGAGTGTTTCTCGGTTCGCCTCCTGGTTTCCTCACCTGACATCATGGAAATTGAAAAAAAAACAAACAAAAAACCTAAACTTTCATTTCATGTTTGTTAAGGACAGAAGAGGTTCACGGGGAGAAAAGAAACCATGAACTATAAGTTGGTGATCACCATGATAATGTTTGGTTCCAGATGGCAAACCTGACCTCAAAAAGTTCAAATATGTCTGACTGCTATGTGGCTCATTCATACCTCATCATTCACGGGCCAATGCATGCTTAACACCAAAACCAGTCACACTCGATGAAATTATATGTTAGCAATCTACACCTCTAATTACAACCCCAGTCACTACCTTTAAAAATTCACTTAGTATTTGCCAAACTGCACTAATGCCAGTGACTATGACTTGAGAAACTGGAGAATGCCTCAACATTTTAGTATAACTACTAATGAAACTAATCTACAGGGAATCACGACGGCACGCTAGTCAATCACACCATCACTGTGTTTCAGGAGAAGCTGTGCTGAGGGAGACGTAGACCTAGGCGTGGCAAACTGTATGACTGACTTTCCTATGGAAGGTGTTTGGAGCCATCCCCTGTGCAGCGGTTCTCGGTGTGAGGAAGATTGGGCAAAACCAATCAACCTCACTGCCGTGGGAATCTGTGGCGATGTGATGTGATGGGTGTCTGAACCTGTGGTTCCACACACGGGAGGGTTCTCCTGCCCGGCTGACCACGTTTGGAGCCATGGCCATAGGGTCTATTTGTATCTCCCCCAGGAGTGGTGTGGGGCGTGCTATTTAGCTAAACTACAGCCTGCAGCTCTGGTGATTCTCAAGTCAGGTGTTACTGTCATTCGTCTGCAACGGTATAAGATGAAGGAAACAGTCTGACCCTTCCTCTACTAGATCTCCGCCACTAGTCTCAGATAGAAGAGTCATCTTTATGACACTTTTTCCCATGTACAGAACAGCAGGTTTAGGAAACAGGATGAACGATATGCACTAGGAACTTGAGAAGCTCACACAAACAGTTCTTGATTTAGCAAATCAACTTAAAAACGATCCAGAAAAGAAAGCTATGTGCACACACCTATTCTCATAATAATGCTGTTACTCTTCATATTCACTTGTTGCATCATTCCAATTTTCAGAACACTCATGAGTAAGACGATGAGCAGAACGGTGTCCGAAGTAATGCTGGGCGATGAATTCAGAGCACTCATGGCCAAAAAAATAAAAATAATCCACTTAAAGAAGGAGAGGAGCTAGTGCCTGTATCCTCTATGGTGTAAAATCTTTTGTGTTGGCCTAAGGTTAGCTTAGGCCAAAAGGGGGAATTGTGGGAAAGGGTGTGTTTTATAATTTGCTAAGTGTGCATATTAAAGAGTTGTATTGGTTCTGAGGAATAGGAAGGTCAAGAGCATCATTACCATGGTGTGACTGTAATGAAACAAAGAAGGTAAGTCCAGCTTTATTTTACTTATTACTCATGTGATTGAAACCAAGGATGATCAAGACATAAAGTGATTGATAATCAAAGTACAGACAGTTTTTGATAGCCATAATCAGTAAAGAACATGAGCTTGTTGTGTGTGCAGTCTCTAATCTTGCTTTGCAGCGGTGAAGTCATTCCTACGTGAGCGATAATGACAAAACATCAGCTGTGACAGAGGACAGCGGAACAACGTGGCACCAGAGGGGGCGGCCGGCCTTGATAGATAGCTATACACACTGTTAGAGTATAAGAAGACTGGGTCAGGAACAGTTAGCAGTCTGATTCCATCTGAACTGACTGAACACTTATTGTCGGTTAGGGACAGAGGATTCAGGCCCAGAGCTCTGTATCACACATTCAATTTTGCTGTAATAAATACTTTTGATTTTAAGAAGAAGTCTCCTGACTACTCCATCAAAAGAACTGGGCGGAAACAGCCTTACACATATTTTGTTGGTTTGTTTAATTGTAGAATAGGCTGATTTCCAACACTTCCATCATAACAGCACGTAGCAGAACATTAGCTTGGTTTGATAAAATGAACTGGAACAAACTGAGACCACGCAGTCAGAACTACTCTCTCAGAAAACATGGAAAACACACATTCAGTCCTCCTTCCTAACACGTCATTTCAGACAACGTTAACTGCTAACAATGTTTTTTTTAAAATAGAAGTAAAGGGATTTGAACTCTGGTAAAAACAAACAACATATTTTATTGGCTCTACACAGTGAGCCATGAGCACTTACTGGATGTACTAAATACAGTCAAATTTGAACATTACAGCAACAGATATTCCTGTTGGACACTGAAGAGATGGTGTTGCCAAATTTATATATTTGTATGTCCTCCATGGTGGATTAGCAGCATGTCATTAAATCAAATACAGTCAAACCACACAATTCACTCTCAGCTACACAAATTTCACTTTCCGATGTATAAATCTGGAGCTCAAACTTTAACTCTGTCTTTGTCTCTCAGCTTCCAGCCTCACCACAAATTGGAAGTAAAAACAACTTCAGATATACTCGTCCATCTAATTATCTTGCAGGCTGTGAAATATTACAGCTGTCAGTACAGAGATAACCACACAGTCACTGACAGGCCTTTATCAATCGTCCTTCAATATATTTTATTACTCTGGCCAAAAGCATTCACTATAGAGACCATTACATCACTGACAACAGGAGCCAGTTGAAGGCTGCAGTGATTCTGGTGACAGTACAGTGTATCAGAGTGAGGTTATTGAATATTTCTGTCTCTCTTCGCTGTTGCAGCGGTTTTGCAATTTGCAGACGGTCCCTGTTCACTCCATAGACACCAATGTTATTTCTGCAGCTTGAAAGACAGCTACTTTAGATAAAAGTGGGCTTGTAGCACATTGTCTGCCTTATAATGATGGGAAAGAGACATCATTTATGTTTTGACAACGTATATCCAATGAGATATTGATGCCAGAAGTCTGAATCTGTGAATATCTTTCCAACTTTACTGAACTTGGGGCCACAACCACCCAAGGACTGATATGTTTAAATCTGAAAAAAGCATTTAGTCATACTTAAAGCTATAAGTGCTTTATTAACATGAAACTAAGAGTTTTGTATTGATTTATGATCACATGTTCTGTCTAAAAATCAGTGGCATCACTTTAAACAGTGAAACCAGACTAATAAAACAAAATGTAATGACCAACCAGTGTGAATACTGGATTGTGTAAAAACATAAACAACTGAATGCAGAATACTGGACAAAGAAATTCTCTACAGATATTTTTTCCCATTTAAATCTTATCTTAACATAATTAATGTATTAACTTATTTATCTGTGTTTCCATGTATTTATTGATTTATTTGTTTAGTACTGTTAACATAGAGTTCTGTTTTTCTTAAGACAGGCAAAGGCCATTTATTGATCACATACAGGCTATTAAATAAACGTTTATTAAAAACTAAAATGCACTAAAAATAATAATGAACAACTTAGACATTTACTGAGTCACTAAAATCCTGTAGAGTCTACGACCACATCAGCAGGATTCTAAGCATCCTCTGGTAAATTCACAACCATGTACTGATGTCCCTGAACAAACCGACTTCAGGAGATGATTGGGGATGATAAACTGTGAGCTGCTGGTGGGTTCTCTCTGTTCTCATGTTTCTTACATGTTGGTCTCCTGATGCTGCCTTACTTCAGCCAGTCCATGAGCAACAGAAAACACAGTTTGTCTTCTACCTATTATCAGGGCTTCCAGTCTTTCCACTCACATCTGTTTATTTGCTAACGTTTTTGCTTCTGTGGACGTGGTGGATTTTCAGGTGTAGAAATTTTAAATGCATGACTGCAGCAGCGTCTGTAACCAGGAAACCAGAGACAGAACTGGGCAGGACCGGGCACACCAGAGAACTCTGAGGTCCATCAGCTGGACCTCACAACAGGTCCTCACTACATAAGTCTAAGGAAGGGAAAACGGGCTTCACTAATATTTCCTGTGTTTTATTTTGTTCATTATAAAGTTTTGATGAGTGTGTGACAGACGTGTATGGGACATTTATGAAAATACGGAACAATTTGCTTCATTATTGATTCAATATAGAACGCAACAATTAAAAGTCAAATAAAGGACGATTTCGTATTTTAAGGGACAAGTGGCAACCCTTCTTGTAGCAGAGTTTCAGAGTGATTTAATGATGGAACATCTTTGGAACAATGACAGAACATTTGACACAACAGTCAGTAGTTTGGCTGATCATGAATCTTTGCTCTGACCACAGTCCCTGTAGAACGTCTTTCAGGACTGTTTATAGGAGTTAAAAGTTCCTACTCCAGGGTTGGTACTTCTGAGAGAACCTGGAAAACTGCTGTGTAGGTCTTGATGCTGACTGATTAAACTCAGAGAGGACAACAAGAACCATTTTTCTGTCCTCTCCATCCTCATCCAGCATCAGTCGTCTCCATCAACAATGTAAAATTCACCCTATAGGCTAACATGTAGGCTAACAAGGCTTATATGATCACAGAACTGGAGTTTTGTCCAGTGAAACTATTTCTTGATATTTCAGTGAACTCAGAGTTCTTGCTGTGATCCACCTGGTTCTGTTTTTAATGTCTCTGTGGATGATGTTCACGTTATCAGCATCACTTCTTCAAAACATGTGTTCTGTTTGATGAGGAGCCAATCTGCGATCAAACTAGCAGCTCTGAAACCTTGTTCTGAACATCTTACCCCTCTGCAGCAGGAGGTTGCTCTCCTTTGAATTCAATAGGATTATCCTTAGACCAGTCACTCCTGAAGGACACACAGCTGGATGAAGGTCCAGGTCCAGAGGACTCTGGTCTCTGATGGATTCTGGTAGATAAAGAAGAAACCCACCAGTAAGAGAATTTCATTTTAATTTCTTTCAGACATGAACCTTGCAGCAGAGTTTCAGAGTGATTTAATGATGGAACGTATTTGGAACAATGACAGAACATTTGACACAACATTCAGTAGTTTGATTTCACAGCTTACTTCTCTGCAGCAGGAGGTTGATCATTTTTAAAGTTAATTAAGCGACCCATCGACCAGTCGCTCTTTAAGGACACCCAGCTGGATGCAGGTCCAGGTCCAGGTCCAGGTCCAGGTCCAGGTCCAGGTGGATTCCTGTCAATAATGATGCAGCAGTGATGTGATGCTGAGCTCTGACATGCAGCAGAGTCCTGGACAGTTAGAGATGGTGGTCTCACCTCTGAGCTTTGCTCTGGTTCTCCTGTTCCCCACACAGAGAGCTTTTAGAGGGAGGGACTCCCTCCTCTCTGTCCTCACACTCATCCATGATGCTCAACTCACAGCAGCTCACACACACTTTCTACCTTCACCTGCACAGGAAACAGACATTAAAAGAAAAGATCATCTGCTCCTCCACTGATCCACTCTTATCTTGTGTTTCTATCAGTTGGATCCAGTCAGACAACAATATGAGTATGTAGAACCTCCTCCTCATATCTGTGGTTTTCTACATAGATGTTGAAGTTCTCCAGCAGAACTACAGAGTCCTCAGGTAGAACCTTGCTTCATCAGCATCAACAACAGTGACATCTGTCAAAGACTCTTGGACTGTTCACCTGTGCTAAGCTAATTAGCATATTTGTATGTATATCAACATAAATGGTATATTTAGCCAGTATTCATAACACGTCAGAATACTTAGAGTACTTAGATAATATATTTACACATTTAGCATATTTACTGAGATCGCACATTTAGGTAGTTAAGATATATAGTAAGAATTGTCATGAAATATTGTGTGTGATTCGCAACGTCTGCCGGCGGGGGGTGGGGGTGGGGGGGCCACAAGAGTCAAATATTAGGATCGGTCCATATATCAAAATTCAGATACCATCGTCACGACCGAATATTTGGATATCAGGATATTCGGGTCCAGCCCTATTAGAATGTTAGCGTATGTGGTTACTGGCATCTTAAAGTAGTGAGCATACGTAGCTACTTAGCATAGTTAAGCAGTTTGTCGATTGTTGTCTTTAGCAAATTTAATCTATGTTCTAATGCTACATTGTGTTAGTGTAGTATCTGATCTGAGACATGTATTAATTAATAAGTTAGTAGAATGGAATCTGTTTTGTTTGTTCTGGTATCTGATAGGAGTTGCTTGTTATCTGTAGTGTCTGCTCTGGTGTGGCTCTTTGTCTCTGACCACAGATGGAACCTGCATTAAATGCGTGACTAATTCTACCCATGCCGTTGGAATGTGTTTTTCAGTCTCAGGAACAGATCACTTGTTGTCTTTGAGGCACCCATGTCCAGCTAGAAGATGGATGTGTTCCTTTGGGATTTCAGAGCAGAGGGGTTCTATTCAAGGGTGGTCTTGTTTTCGAGTAAGGGGTCTTCAGACATGAACCAGATGTTGTAATTCGATCCTTACCAGAAGGGTATAAAGCTGTTCACTAGACCATGGTTCGAGAAGGAATCAATTGGCGGGCTCCTTCCAGACAACTTCTGTCTGTACTGATGCTGTTCTTTCTTTTAATAAAAAACTTATAAAGAAAGTCGGTGTCACAGACATTTCTCCTTCACCTGCACATCACGGACATCAGAGAAACTACAACGTTAGCTAATGGTGTTGGAAGGCAAATTGATGATTAGGAAACCGTTGTGTGGTTATGTTTGCTGTTAGGATTTATTATTTTGATTATTTCTATTCTACTATACTGCTGGCTTAATATCGATTTAATCACTGCTTACGTGCTAATAAAGAGTTGTGTTATCCTTTGAAGGATGTGAGGGTCTCAAACATTATCCCACACTATGTGAATTGGGATAAAACAAAGATGAAACGAACCAGGTCAGCTGATGGTAAAATGCAAGCAGCCTACACTAAAACACACCAACTCATTGGTGACACACACATACATGCACATACACTGCATGTTCTCACACACTCACTTAGTACTGAAGGCCGCTCCATGTCCTGAAGACTTCTTGTTAGAACAAAAGCTGCTGTGTCTAAAAACTGATAAAATACTGATGACTGGAGTTGGTGTGTCAACTAGAAGCTGTGATCATTTATGACTGAGACAGAAGTTGGCAGTTAATGGAGAAGGAAACAGTACAGAAAGATACATTATGAATCATAATTTTGAGGGTCTCATTTACAGTATCCGGGATCTTCTGATTGGAGGGATCATGTGCCAAGAGGCTAAGGACACGCCTGTGCACAAATGAGAAGACTGAGTTAAAAATGGTTCCTCTTCATCAGTTTTTGACCAATGAGATTGTTGCACATTTTCATAAATACACTGTATACACTGTGAATTCCATCCATTACTGGGAAGATGCCTTCAGATTAATACTTTTGTTCACTATAGTCCTCTGAACAGTCATGGTCCTTGATATCAAGCTACTTGGCATTGCAGAATAAACTACTTTAACTGAGAGAAGTTGCATGTCTTCTATATCAAAAAATAAACATGCTCTACTTAGCACATGAAAAAAGTGTCAGTTTTCATGTAAAGCATGAAATTGTCTGAGTGACCCCAAACTTTTGAATGGTAGTGTAGATAGTTCACATTTGTAGCTATGTGGCATATTTAGGGAGGCAGCACTTTTAGCTAGTTAGCATGTTCCAAATTTATTTTCCTTCTGGCTCCTACTGACCCCATCTCTCTGTGTACCAGAATGAGTGTGCACTAGCTTTCACGTGCACTAGCTTTCACATGCACTAGCTTTCACGTGCACTAGCTTTCACATGCACTAGCTTTCACATGCACCAGCTCTCCTGTGCACAGGCCTCTCTGGAATGGTGCTGTGTTGTCGCTCTGAGCCTCGTTGTTAGCTCCATTTCCAGAACAGGACTGTGTTTGAACATAGAACAGACAGCCAGCAGACTGTGAGGAGATATTCACTGAATCTGACACAAACTGTGTTGATCACAATCACTGACTCCACCTTTGACTCTGCATCCTCTGATCTGTTCATCCTGATAGCACACATTCTGAGACCCTCACTGATGCAGACGCTGCACCATGGTGCTGGAAATAAAACACTACCAGCACATGAAGAACAAAGCACTGAGACACTGACACTGGAGAGAGAAGAGCTCCATGTTTTCAGCAGAGAAGAGGCCAAAAAGTGTAATGACATGTTGACACCCATTTGCAATGCATACATGTAATTATAACATACACATACAAATTACATGTACTAACTTGAGTTCAGGGAGCTCTGTAGTAGTTTATGGTTGATTAATTTAAAAATACAACAATAATGTTGAATTTTACAGTATCAGTGCAGTGGGATTAAACATGTTACATTTAATTGTACAATGTCATGTTACAAGCAAAAGAACCTATACCTAAGTTATAACTTAGGTATACCTAAGTTATAACTTAGTTATACCATTACACTTTTTGAAGGTAGTCACCTTTAACAACTAACATTTCAAAAAGAACAAAACATACATAATACTACCATTGGAATGACTACTAATACTTGTATCCCAATTTAAAGTAGTGAAAAGCAAAAAACCATTCTGACATCACCCATGCCATTTCAATAAGAATATCTCAGTAACTACAAATATAACCTTGCTGCTTTTTTGTACAGTGATAGAAGACAGATGGAACTGTCTTGTAGAAAAATTTGGGGTCTCTGGTACCTGTCCCACACTGAGATTTTTGCCACCAAAATAGCCAATTAAAAATCTCGTCCACCTTTGGGAGCTCATATTTTCCAAACTGAGGCACCAAGAAAGCTCCAGTTTGCTAAGTTATCACACAAGTTTGTGTAGAATGGAACCCAGGGGTGTTAGAACACTTCTGTGCAGTATTTCTAGTACTTTTAAGGTCGAAAACCCCACTCATGAGTTGTTATCTCTTAATTTTTTAGCATTTTTAGCAAGCCCCCATGGCCTGCAGAGTGTAGGGAAACACCTGGGGATGTTTGTGGGGCACTAGCTACATGCAGAGGCCTTGTTTACCAACTCACAGCTCTCTGGTATGTCTAGAGGCTGAGAAATAACCACTTAAAGATGCAAAAAACCACTGGAGAGGCTTTTTATAGCCCAAATTCTGAAAATTTCAGACCCCCACAACTCAGAAACTATTTCAGCTACAGGCCTACAATTTTGCATAGAAAGTCCTTTCGTGACTATCTAATGGCATACAAATTTAGGACTAATTTGAAGATGGTGCAGCAACACCCCCAAGGAATATCTGGTCATTTCACCTGGAATGACTCTTATTGACAAGTCTATGAACAAACTCCAGCACAGTCCCTCTGTAGAGGTGGAATATTAAATAGAGTTTAATGTCTTTAACGAGGAGGAAGCTCATTAAAATGTGATCAATGCTGCTGACACTGAAGTGGGAATAAAAGCTGAACTGCAGGTGTAGCAGCAGGACTGCAGTTAATCCTACAGGATCACTGACAGCAACACTGAGGGGAACCAGCAGGGGGCGCTCACTGCTGTCTGTTAAATATTACTCATGGAAGTCACTCTGCAGTCACTGGACCACAACACAAAGATGATCCCACATTATTACACTTTGACCAACAGAGGCTCCAAAGAAACATGAACTCTGATCCTTCACAGAACAAGTCCAGGATCAGAGTCAGACCAGAGTCCAGGATCAGAGCCTCATATCAGGTTTTATGGTTTTATACTGAGCCTGTTCAGAGTCCAGACCAAACACTGACTGATACTAAACAGCACATGACTGCAATAAATGTCTCTGATGGACTCCACAGACATTTCATTCTTCAAGTTTTTAACAAAACTCAAACTTGTGTGAGGATTCTTCTGACAATATTTCTACTGACAGTAATAAAAGCTGTTCTCTTGGATTTCTTTCTGCTCTGTTTGACTATTTATCCGTGTTTTCAGTCTGTTTCTGTCCTTTTAGACGGACTCTTGTGATCAGCTGATTTCTACACAGCAGCAGCAAACTGATGCTGATTTCCATGAGACTTGATGTCAAATGGAGGCTGAAGCATGAAAACAGCTCTGAGGTCTGGACCACCAAGCAGGATCTGAGCTCATGGAGGAACTTCAGCTTTACTGTTTTTGTTTTCTCAACAAGAATTTCCTTCAGGTTGAATCATTTTGCGTCTGAATCAAAGAGAACCAAAGTTCCACTCACTCAGCTTCTTCCTCTGCAGCTCTCTGCTGTCTGGACCAGGTCTGAGAGAAAATCCTCCTCTGTGTCTGCAGGCTGCCGTCACTCTGAGACACAAAGAGCAAAGATCAGCTGCTGCACCTTTAGATGACGTTAATATGAGACATGATGAAGCTGCAGCAGCTTCCTGGAAACAGCTGAGGACTAAGAAAGCTCCTCCTCTCTGACCACAGCCTCACTCTGTCCTTTATTTCTACACTCATCCTGCACACATTCACATGTTGATGAAGGAGCTGATCAGGAGTCTGTTTGTCTCTGACTTTATCCATCATGTCTGGCTTCAGACTCTCACATTATTTCATCTACTGTCCAACATTGGAGATTCTCAATCAATGACATGATGAGAAATGACAGTCAACATTTCAGCTTTTTATCTTTAATGATAATAATAATATTAATAATAATAATAATAATAATAATAATAATAATAATAATAATAATAATAATAAGAACACTGAATCAAATGTTAATGTGTAAAAAACAGTCAGAAACTGTGTTGACAGGACGAGGCTCCCGGATGTGGAACAAGATGGACGTCTGAAACGAGAGCTCCGCAAAGTTAGGCAAATAAAACCCCCTGAATTCAGCTACACGATTTACTATCTTCACAGAAGACTCAGAATATGAGCGGGGGATTGAGAAGCAGAACGATGACGGATAAATCAGAAAGAACAGATCCCAAAGTTATCGATGCGAGTTCGAGTGATGCTAATGCTAACCCCGCTAGCAAAATCGAGCACGGCAGTAAGACGTCTCATCTGACCCTAAAAGACATAAGTGACCAGATAAGTGGCCTTCGGACCGAGCTCAATGGAGATTTTATGTCATTCAAAGAAGATTTCAAGAGAGAAATGAAGGAGGAACTGACTGAGTTTAGACATGAAATCAACCAGCAGCTAGCTGCCACTAAGCTAACTCTGCAGGACCATGACGATAAACTCGAGGAGGCCGCAGCACGTATTGAGCAATTGGAAAGATGGTCAGCCACGGCTCACGAAGTACTGCAAGATACTTTAAAAGAACAAAGATTTCTGAAAGATAAAGCTAACGACGTGGAGTCAAGAGCAAGACGTAATAACCTCAGGATATACGGGGTACGCGAGGAAATGGAGGGCTCCTCTACGATTCATTTTGTGGAGAAGCTGCTAGTGAATGAAAAGTTGATTGACGAGGGGACAGATGCCCAAATTCAACGCGCACATCGCTCACTTGGGCCGAAACCAAGCCCAAACACACCCCCGAGATCAATAGTTGTGAACTTTCTGCAATATCGTGTTAAGGAAACTGTTCTCCGAAATGCCTGGAAAAGGAAGATTCAACTCGGGGAAAACACTCTCTCATTTGACCATGATTACACATCTGAGGTGATCCAGCAGCGTAAAGCTTACAAAAAGATAAAAGTGGTTTTGAGAGAGAAGGGAATTCGCTTCCAGACACCATATACCCGGATGCGCATTCACTGGGAGAGTGGCCCCACTATGTATAACAGCGCAGATGAGGCAGAAAAGGACTTACGTCGGAAGGGGCTACTTGACAACCACGGCACCGGCGGAGGAGAAGCCAGCGGCGCGCATCCTCGGAGCATGGAGCCGACTCCCCCTTGGCAACAAGCACACCGACGCGGAGAGAGAGAAGCCGGCCAGCGGGCGCGGGAACGCCTCCAGGAATTCCAGTGGAAAAACACGACTTGAGCAAAGAGGGCGAGTGACGGACATAGATGCCAAAAAGAAATAAGTATAATCCGACTAGGGACAATATTGTGATATCCTATACAAGAACACTGATTTGTGTTGTCGTTAAGATTCACATTTTTTTTTTTTGCCTAACTTAAAGGAGCTAGAACACCTTAGGTAGAATTAGTGGAAAGTTCACTGATTCCATGAGGGGGCCCTTTCTTAAAGGGAGGCCTCCCCCCTTGCCTGCAAAAGGTAAGTATTTGGGACTATTGATTACCCTACCTTGGGAGTCTATTCATTTGTGTGATGTTCAATTTAAAGTTCAGTTTTGTTTTTGTTCAGTATATTTGAGTTCTTTGAAAGTTTTTATTTTTCAGACACGCAACCAATTTAAAACATTTCTTTTCTTTTATGGTGCAGAGCTATAAACTTAGAATAATGTCATTGAATGTCAATGGATTAGGTAACCCAGTTAAACGAGCGAGGGTGATGAAGAAGATTAGAAAAGATGATATGCATATTATTATGCTTCAGGAAACTCATTTAGGACCACAGGAACATGAGAAACTTGCAAAATTTGGCTATAACGTTTTTTATAGTTCATTCTCACAAAATCATAGAAGGGGTGTAGCAACACTGATCTCCAAAAAATTGAAATGTGATGATTTAAAGGAAATCAAAGACACAGAGGGTCGATTCTCCATAGTAAAGGGTAAAGTTGAAAATAACTTGATGACAATGGTGAACATTTATGCTCCTCCCGAAAGTGAAATGTCATTCTACAAAATGTTACTTGATACCGTGATAGCTCAAACTGAAGGCATTTGTGTGTGTGGAGGGGACTGGAATGTGGTTTTAAATCTTAAATGGGATACTACCAGTAACAACAGAAGTAAAAAGAAAATCACAAACCGACTTAACACAATTCTGGGGGAAACTGGTATGGTGGATGTGTGGAGGAAATTTCACCCCACTGTGAAAGATTACACATTTTATTCCTCACCTCACTTGGTTCATTCAAGAATTGACTATTTTATAATAAGGCAGGAAGACTTACACAGGATAAATGAATGTAGGATTGGGGTTGCAGATGTTTCGGATCACAATGCAATTTATTTGACCATCAACCTACAGAATAACCCCAAAAACGTAGTATGGAAACTTAATGTAGGATTACTAAATAACCAATCAGTAGTTAGTTATGTTAAACAGGAAATTAAAACCTTTATGAAAGAAAATGACAATGGAGAGGTAGACTCATCAATTTTGTGGGACTCACTAAAAGCAGTCCTCAGGGGGAAATTAATTGCCAAGGCAACACACATAAAGAAAACAAGAAAAGAGGAATATAGCAGATTGACGAGGGACCTAAAGGAACAAGAAGATAAATTAAAGCTTAAAAAAGACCAAGACACACAAAAGGAGATTCAAAATTCAAAATCACGACTTGAAAAATATTTGGATGATGAAGTAGAGAAAAAAGCCAGATACACCAAACAGTCATATTACGAATTAGGACCAAAGTCAGCTAAGCTGCTTGCTCGGAAATTGCGTAAACAACAGGCAGATTCAACTATTCTAAAAATTAAAGACCCCATCACCCAAAAAACGTTGGCAGAACTGAAAGAAATTGAACACATTTTTTATGAATATTATAGCAACTTATATTCACCTCAGGACAATTCTGATAAGGGATTAATTAAAACATTTTTAGACCAATTAGAGCTTCCCAGTATTGGAGAAATCCAAAATAAAAAGATACTTGCTGAAATTACACCAAAAGAACTCGAAAAAGCAATAGGAAGGTTGAAGACAAATAAAACACCTGGTAGCGATGGCTTCCCTGGCGAGTGGTACAAGATGTTTAAGGAAGATCTGCAACCACTGCTACTTAAAACGCTAAATTATATTCATAAAGAAGGTAGGGCCCCCCCATCATGGAAGGAGGCGATAATTTCATTAATTCCCAAGGAAAATAAAGATCGAGAAAATTGCTCCAACTATAGACCAATTTCAATTTTAAATGTCGACTATAAATTATACACATCAATTATCTCCAAGCGATTTGAAACTTTTATCTCAGATATAATAGATGAAGATCAGACAGGCTTTATAGTCGGCAGACAAACACAAGATAACATTAGAAGAAGCCTCCAAATTATTCATAATATTAATAAAAATAAGATTAAAGCTGCCTTACTTAGTTTAGATGCGGAGAAGGCCTTTGATCGGGTCAATTGGGACTTTTTATACCAAACCTTAGAGAAATTTGGCCTTACTAAAGAAGCTATTCAGTGTATAAAGACAATTTATGATAAGCCCACGGCAAGATTAAAAGTGAATGGATCCCTGACAGATCGGTTTGAGCTTGGAAGAGGTTGTAGACAGGGGTGTGGATTGAGCCCTATCCTCTTTGCGTTATATATCGAACCACTGGCGCAGGCGATCCGACAGAAAGCTGATTTGAAGGGAATTATGTTTAATGGAAGGGAGCAGAAGATTGGATTATTTGCAGATGACATATTGTTGTATCTCAACGATATTAACATAGGTTTACCCAAATTAGTGGAGCTTTTAGATGAATACAATATACATGCAGGATACAAACTGAATATTTCTAAAACTCAAATTTTGCTTTTCAACCATACACCCTCTACTGAAATTTCACATAAATATGACCTAAAATGGAGCGTCAACAAAATTAAATACCTAGGAGTATTCTTGTCTAAAGACCCATCTTTATTATACGACTTCAATTATAACCCAATTAATCAAACAATCAGAATGGATATCCAGAGATGGTCCACATACCCCCTTGATCTTAGTGATAGAATAAATGTGGTGAAAATGAACATCTTACCAAGGCTGTTATATTTGTTTCAATCTTTACCTGTCGACGTACCACACAAACAATTCACAGAATGGGACAAAATGCTATCAAAATTCATTTGGGACGGCAAGAAGGCCAGGGTCAGATATTCAACACTACAGCTGTCAAAAGAGAAGGGGGGTATGGCCCTTCCCAATTTAAAAATGTATTTTTATGCTGCTCAATTGCGATTTCTGTGTTGCTGGTGTGACCCTGGATACTACGCTAAATGGAAAGAGATGGAGACATGCATCCCTGGGCTTAACATACAGACAATCATAGGAGAAGACTGTGTACCAACTGATCTAAAGAATGAAATTAATTCAATAACTAAATTTTCACTTGACATTTGGTTTATTGTTGCAAGACAACAGACACTAAATAAAGAAAGAAAATTATTGAGATGGATAGCTTACGACAAAGAATTTAGACCAGGAGTGCATGACTCCACATTTAAATATTGGATCACAAAGGGTGTCACAGCATTCTGTACTTTAATCAACAATGGTGAAATGAGGAGTTTTCAATATCTAAAGGAGAAATTTGACCTTAAAAATCAGGACTTTTTTAGATACTTACAGTTGAGAGAATATTATAACAAAGAAATAAGAGAAAGAGGAAGTGAACCCAACGCCGTTTTAGATGCACTATGTGGGGCATACCAACAGAAAACACGCAAAATTATATCAAAGCTGTATATTAGCCTAATGTCGGGCCAGAAACATTCAACTATATATGTCAAAGAAAAGTGGGAAAAGGAAACATTAACAACCATCTCTAATGAAGAGTGGTATCAAATCTGCCGACTATCTCAGACTTCTACAAATTCACAAAAATGGAGAGAATTTAATTGGAAAAACTTAATAAGATTTTTTATTACACCGTTGATAAAAAGTAAACAATTGTCCTCCCAACAAATATGTTGGAGGCAATGTGGTTGTATCAATGCAAACCACACTCATATCTTCTGGGATTGCCCGCAGATAAAAACCTTTTGGGCTTCAATTCACCTTTCCATATGTAAGATATTAAAATACAATGTGTCAATGTCTTTCACAACATTATACCTTGGCCTCCTCACTGAAATTGTTCAGAAAGATGACCAAATATTTAATTAAAATATTATTGACAGCCGGAAGGAAGGCAATAACAAGACGATGGCTTCAACCCGATCCACCCAGCCATTCTCAATGGATAAATGTTGTGCAAGAGATTTTTACAATGGAGAAAATTACCCTCGCTCTAAGGCTGAAAGCTGTTGAATTCAATGACAAATGGGAGAAATGGTCAATATATTATAAGTCAATAGATCAGGAAAACTGATGTTTTATTTTAAGTTAGCTAACAAGGGGAAATGGTTGCAGTCCTTTTTCTTTATGTTTTGTTTTATTTGTTTATTGTTGATAACCATGTAAACAATCATTGAAAAAACATGTTTAACTGTAAATGTGAAAACTGAAAAACCAATAAAAATCTAAGTTGAAAAAAAAAAAAGAAACTGTGTTGACGGGTCATTTTTGTAGATTTTTAATGTTTTTTTTTACTGTGGGTGAGTTGAAATCTAAAAAGAAATGAAGTCAAAGTTCCACCTTTGAGCCACATGAAGTGAAACTATTAAAGCAGAAGTAAACTGGTGATATTTTCTGAAGCACATGTAGCTGCAGGTCACAATGATACAAAACTAAACATGGAGAATACTTTTAATGTGAAATCATTTGTGTTGAACTTTTCTAACTGGTTGAGCAGCTTTAACAAGTTGTTCCATAAAAACTAAACTATTGTTGGATAGTCAGATCCAAGCTGAACACGGTTCTGGAGTTTCAACCAGTTTCTCCACATAGAACTAAGAAAACATCCTTTAGAAATGTGGACATGTTTGTGGTTTTCTGAGCCCCTCTGTAGGCTGCAGAAACACAGTGAAGTGTTCCCTGTTCTACCGACTGAATCCATCAACTTCCTGAAGAGATGCTTGAAGGTCCACCAACCAGAACCATGCTGGTGACGGAGAACTCAGGAGGAACATCCAACTTTGTAAGAAGCACCAGAGAAATCCACACATCCCTTCCACTCACATGAATGTGAGGATGGAAGCTGTTATTATGGGATGTTTGTTTCAGCAGCTGTTGACTCATCAGCTGAAGAGACTGAGATCAGTTTCCAGGATCATTGAAGGCCGTCAGACATCTTGAACTCCGTCACATGAGACCAGTTTGTCATTGATCTGATCAGCTGATGATCAGCTGTGAGGAATTCTTATTGATCTTCTGAGTGGAGCTCTGATGGAACCTCCATGGACGTGAACTGTGAGGGAGCTGGACCCTCATTGTTGCTGATGTGTCGCCCTCTGCTGCTGGAAACATGAACTGCACCACGTCACTGCCGACAACACACCACAGGAAGTGATTTTGGAATAAGATATTTATTTTGAACATGTAAAGAAAAGCATCAAGTAAACAAGGAATTACCATTCTACATATAGATATATGAATTCATACAAAACAAAATCATAAAGCAAAAGAATGATTCACGGTGCAGGGTTGGTGCTCACCACGTGGGGGAGGTGGGACTGTGGGCCGGTGGGGCGCCGTGGGGGTCTGCTATGGCCCGTTCTGCTGCGCGGGCCTTGGGGCTCTGGCTGTGTCGGGGGGGGGTCGCTCCGGGCTCCTGGGCTGGATCTCCGCTCGGTGGCTCCTGCGGGGGGGCTGTGTGGACCTCCTTGGGCTGGAGGAGACAGCTCCCTCCTTTTGGTGGAGGTTTTCATGCATGCCAGACCCACCACACCGGCACCTACCAAAACTCAATAGAGTTTGTTCCTCCGGTCGCTGAGTCAGTGGAGGTTGCTGGGTTAGTGTCTGTGGATCTCACTCTGCTCTATCTATCCTTCTTGTGGCCTCCTGACATCTTCATGATTGATCCAGTTGGGATTTTGTCGTATTAGGTGTTTGTGAAGGGTCTTAGATTTGTAAATGGTTTTAAGGTGTGAATTAAAGAGTACAAACAAATAAAATGCACCTTTTCTCTTAGAACACTGTCTATGCCTCACCTTTCTGTCTGTCCTGTGTTTGTTTTATGTTTCACTTGGGTGTGCACAGCCCTCAATGGCATAATGTAGGAAACAGCTTGAAATAAACATGATAGGTTAATTTGCCATGAGGACAGGTGATGGTCACAGTCACAAAGAAGAAAAAAATTGCACATGAAGCTTAAGCAATGGCACCATGAGTGGTTGGTGTCATTTTTGAGCGGACTTGCAGACAAAAAAAAAAAAAAGGAAAGTGACGGGCTGGACCAGATAGAGGAGAGCTGGGAAATGGGGAAATACAAATTCCAGCAAAAACAGCAGGAAAACGTGGACTTCAGAGAATGACTACAGCCCCTTGGTGGTCCAGATGGAGAAAGATTTTGCAGTGCTTGTAAAAAAAATGAAGCTTGGTACAATGGGTGTCAATGCTGTGAAATCTCACATGCATTCTGACGGCCACAAATCGGCTGTAAGAGGCAGACAACGGTTAACTGTGGCTACTTACTTTCCCGTGACCAGCAGCGTAACGTCTTCAGCATCTACTTCGACCACCACAAACAGCACAACTGCAGCTGTAGTGACCACCGCTCCCACCAGAGCCGCCGCTACCGTCAGAAAATCGAGCAGTCTTCGGGCATCTTTTGGGTGGAATGCAACGCTGCAGGTGGAGGTGCTCTGGTGTCTGAACACTGCTGTGAAGCACCACTCATACACATCCAATGAATGCATTTCTGGATTGTTCCAGGCAATGTTTCTGGATTCAGAAATAGTCAAATGTTTCACCTGTGGAAAGGACAAAACTAGCTCCATGTTATGGCATGTATAGCTGTACTTTTTGTTCATGGAATGTTATTTGGATGAATTAAAGATTCAAGACGAGTTCACCATTTGTCAATGAATCTTATTTCTTTTAGAAGCTTCAAAAACTGTTTTATTCTACCTTTTTAATTATTGTATCAAATTTACAATCAAATAGGTTGTCACCTTTTCAGATTTTCTTTTTCATGTCAAATAAGTGAAATAAAATATTTCTATTTGAGGGATTGTGTGTCTGCTGGACATAAAGAATCTCCTTTCCATCTGTGTGGATGGGCCAAATGTGAACATGAAATTCCTCCATCATTTCCATCCAGACCATGCTGAACTACATGGAGGTCAGCAGTTAAACAATGTTGGGAGCTGTGGATTGTACGTGGAAACATTCTGAAATGTCACAGTGTTCAGGAGGTTCCCCGTTAATCTGAAGATGTTGGACCACAAGATGAAGAGATGTGAAGTATTTGTGTTACACTTGTACAATGATGACCGTGTCCATCCAGGAGACAGTGACTTTAATTACACATGAAGATTCTGCAAATACAGAAGAGATACAGATCCAGTTTCTGATTAGTATTGGCTCTCTTTGCTGCTATCTTCACTCCTCATGTTATGACTGGGTTTACTTCCTTGTACACCAAGATAACAGCACCAGTCTTTGACATGACAAAGCCAATACTGCCTCCTACTGACCAAAATGGGTATCGCCCTACAGTTACTGAGGAAGAAGCAGGTAAGTTTTCCCTGTTTTTAGGAGAGACACAAGGCCTTGAAAATTCTATTAAAATGAAAAATAATAGTGGTGGGACCAAACTAATGAGAAAAATGACTAATTCTGGACATCATATGAACAATAAAGATGTCCAGGGAGCCACATTTGCATGATTCTATTTCACTTAAAAAACAACCTGTCAACATTTGACAAATTACACTTAATTTCATTAGACCGAGTAGCTCTTTAGCTTCAGCTCACTTCTGTTTACTTTCACTCTTTGTAGTTTGTTTCTAAATTACTTTGAACTCAACACTTCAATCGACTCTCTGTGATAAAAGCAACGAGTAAATGAACATTTACCTGCATGAATATGTGAGAAGAAGCCGGGGTGCCTCCAGAAATGAGCTGAAAATGAGGTGGACACAAGACTTGATAAATCACATACTGATGTAATTTAGTTTATCCGATACAGGTGCAGTTGTGGTTTTTACAGTGACTCCTGTTCAATATAATCTAGAAGAAAAGATGCTGTACTTGAGGGGGAAAGTTCACCTTAAACATCTTTAGTTTATTGATCATTTCAGTCTTGAAAATTCTGCCCATGTGTGATGAAAATGTTTCTATTTACAGCCAGTTATGGTGCAGTAAAATGAGTTTTCAGACACTTGTAAAGACCGTGAACACCACAAAAGTCATGAGGTTCCAGTGACTCCTATAACTCCATTTTAAAACATGTCTTTGCTGTAAAAAACAATCGTGTATTTTGGTTCTTTCATAAATTCTGGAAATATGACAATCTATTGGGTCATAAATATACATAAAGCAACTTGAATTATCAGTTTTGTTGACATAGAAAGTTGTGTTCATCAGAATTTCTTTGTGACATGGTATCTTAACTCCTCCTGAGTGATTACGATCGACTACAGCTGCTGACTCCTCTGATCCAGTTTAAATAGAACCCATTAGATCCACTCATTAGACTCAAACACTACAGTGGGAAAGTCTGAGGAGCTCAGCAAAGATCTGAAAAAGAAAATCATTGATGTGAATTTTCAACAACATAACAGAATTCCTAAAATTCAGTCATGATTCTTGGTTTTTGTTGCCAAAACCAGAGTTTCAGTGGTCCCATCTTTCTACCACGATAAAACATTTCTGGATGCATCACTGCTCATATGGATCCTGCTGCTATTTGAAGCTGCAGATATTCGAGCAAATCATGTGTTTTGGTTGTTTCATAGATTTGGTGGAAGTTGTCTGGAAATATGAGAAAATCTACTGGGTCATAAATAAACATACCGTAACTTGAATTATCAGCTTTGGTCACGTAGAAGTTGTGTTCATCAAAATTTGAGATTGTGGCCAAACATTCTGACAAAGAGCCCCACAATTATCACCAATATGGAGAATAACAGAGAAAGATTATCACTTTTATTAAATCATTTAAAAGAACAAACTTGTATTATCTTTGGGGAAATGGTCAGAATGAAAGCAGCTGAAGTTATCTGGGCTATGAAACACCTGTTGACAGGTGAACGCCTGTTCAGATAAATGGTCCAATGGGACCAAAAAACTGCAAAAACTGCAGCCACTTCATGGCCACAGGAAGCTACATTTGACACCAATGCTTGTGTGGGAATGGAGGTGCTGATTAGAAAGCATGAATTCAATCTAACAGCAGCTGTTAGGAGAGACTGAAGACCTTCACCACTTCCTCACTGACTGCAGATGTAGTACGGAGATGTACAGAGACAGGAAATGATGAGTCAGCTAAATGTGATGATGCAGTAGAACGTTCAACTCACATCTATCCTCAATTAAAAGCAGGACTTTAAATCATATTTTTCACAAACTTCTGCTCATAATTTCTTTCCACCTTAACTTTATCAGTACTTTGTGTTTTATTTTCTCGTTTACAGGGACCAACATCCATCGCTGAGGTACCGACATCAGACTGACAGGGTTTGTGATTTAAAAACACGCGTGTGCTCGTTCACTGCAGAACATGACTTGTAGTTCACCAGATCTCAGCCACTCGTTAATCTGTGTAAAAAACAGTGTGAAGATCAAAATGCTTTGTCAGAAGTGTCCGTGTCAAATCAGCAGATTGGTTCCATAAGTACACATGGCATAGCAGCAGCATTGAAGAAAAGTCTTTGTGAAAAGCTCAATAAATGTGTTTTCATTGGATATTGATGAAGCCACTAGCCAGAGCTGGACAACAGTCTGAATGTGCTTGTTGGTTTTTTGATGATGATGTTTCCAGAGTAACTCAACATCTGCAAACACAAAAGTGAACGTTGCCTCAACACTAACGGAAGAAGTAAAAGATGTCAGAAAGAAAGAAGAAATAGATCGCTGACCAGTTCTTGTAGCACCATCAATGTTTTTAATTGAACTGTAGTTTTCTGTAGTAATTTATATTTGTTGATTTATTTTCTATTTTCGTATTTATTTCAGATTATTTAAGTTTCCAGTTCTTAGAGCACTTTAATGTTTTGTTGTTATTATTTGAACTGAACTATAGTTTGCTGTTATAAACTATATTTTTATTTATTTAGCTTATTTTTTGCACTGTAACTGTTTACATCGTTGTATTTCAGAATAAATAGTGCACATATTGTTAAAAGGTGAATCAATGTCCTTTTTCCATGTCTTTTACTGACTGGTTGCTAAACAATGTTTGCACCATGTTGTAGTCAGAGGGACCTACCACCACCTACTGGCCTTTTTTGGTATTACTATAATCTGCAGTCTGAGTTTGCAAAGGCAGGTGTCTTCATTTCTTATTAGTTAGCTGGATTGTACCCCGAGCCAAAAGCAAAAATATTCAGATTGAGGATTATTTTTCACTTTAAGCCTGGATATGAGACACTAGAATGACGGAAACAGCCACAGCAGGCAGCAGAGAGAACACACATGGTTCTGCAGCCGTGTTGATGAGATGTTGAGTTCTCTGCTGGAAGCCCACACTGGTGACCTGCTGGCCAGTAGCTGGTTGAGGATGAGCTCCATCTGTACCTCCAGGAGCCAGTGATGGACAGGAGGAAAGGAGAGCCACTCCAGTGGTGGAGACAGAATGAGGGACGCTTCAAGCTAGCAGAGAAAGGAGCAGAAAGTTTGTTAGTGCAGCGCCTCATCAGTCCCTAGTGAACGTCTTCAGTGAAGTCTGTCAGTTTTTTTTTTTTTTTTTGTGTCCTGTCCGGCAACAGAGCAGGCAGAATGAGGATCTGGCTGCTGCATTGTGCCATACAAGTTTGCTTTTCCAAGGGGAGTTCGTAAGTATAAGACTCCCCTTGATACTGTACAGTAATTTATTTAGATTGAATACTTGTTGATTAGTTAAATATACATACATTTGCCAGACCTGACAGGGGAAAGGCAGGAAGAAAGAAACGAGAAAAGGAGGAAAAAAAACAACAACAAGAGGGGATAGTGAAGAGAAAAGGAAAAGTGCAAGAATACAATTATCTTTTAATTGAAACCGACACAACAGATAACAAGCTAGTACACCTTAACAAAGACACACCGGAACGCATCCTACGGGTTTTGTTACGAAACACAGTTAGTAATTATTCAAATCATCTCTGTGAAACACACAAACTGAGGAAACATGTCTTTTGATATTTTGGCACCAGGACAAACTTAACACCCCACAAGACAACATGGTTGCTATGTCCACATGCAGAGTACGGTGCAATTGTGACTGTGATCATGCAACTATGACCTCTGACCTCTGTGAAGGCCAGAAGCGGGCCCGAGAGCCCACAAGACCCAGGCGAGCCGGCAGCGATCCCAGAGCAGAGATCCGAGCCACCAAACCACGAGGACGACCACAGACCGGCCTGGAAGGGGGCAGAGGGAGAACCCGGCCCCTCCAGCGCCCAGCGGGGCCGGGCCCCAGGCGACCAAGATCGGCGGCCGCCGACCCCGCCAGGGGCCGGAGGCCCAGGGCGGACCCAGCACAGGACCCCGGGCCCCAGGCGCCAAAGAGGCAACCCCCGCCCCCCCAGGCAGAGGGTCAACATCGCCAGGGGAACCAGCCACCCCAGACGGCCACCCGGCATGGGCCGGCGCCCCCGCCGCAGCCCAAGATCCAGGGCACTCCAAAGAAATTTGGATAAATATGAGTCCAGTGATTTAAACCAACAGGAGGATGGTTTGGATGGTATCATTGAGAATACATAGTTAACTTTAGGTAAAACCATCATTTTAATAGTGGCTACTCTCCCCATGAGTGATATGGGTAAGTGCTTCCACCGTATAAGATCATCCTCTATTGTTTTCAATAACTGAACATAATTTAGTTTTGTAAGTTCTGATATCCTGGGAGAGAGATTTATGCCTAAATATCTGAGGTTTCCAGACTGTATTGTGATGTCAGATATTCTTGGTATGTCACAATTAATAGGCATGGCTGTAGTCTTAGACCAGTTGATAGAATAATCAGATATCAATGAAAATGTATTAATAAGCGTAATTGTCTGGGAGATAGATGATTTGGAGTTATTTAGGAAAAGTAATACATCATCTGCATAAAGACTTATTTTATGTTCTATATTGTTGGATTGGATTCCTCTGATGTCTTTGTTTTGTCTTATGGCAGCTGCAAGAGGTTCAATAAAGATGGCGAAAAGCGATGGAGAAAGTGGGCAGCCCTGCCTAGTGCCTCTCTGCAAACAGAAACTTGGAGAAGTCTGGTCACTGGTCTTAACACAAGCAGCCGGGTTATTATAAAAGATTTTTATCCAGTCTATAAAAGATGCCCCAAAACCAAATCTGTTTAATGTTGCAAACAGAAATTTCCAATTTACTCGATCAAATGCTTTTTCTGCGTCTAACGAGATGATTGTGGATTCTAAATGACGTATTGTGGAATAATCTATTATGTTAATTAATCTGCGCATATTAGTAGAGGAATGTCTCCCTTTAATAAAACCTGTTTGATCAGGATGTATTATAAGGGGGGTTACTTTTTCTATTCTACTGGCGAGAGCTTTGCTGATAATTTTGAGATCTACATTAATTAATGAAATTGGACGGTAGCTAGATGGAAGTGTGGGGTCATTTTCTGGTTTTAATAACAAAATAATTCTGGCTAAGTTCATATTTGAAGGTATTTTTTGTTTGTTTTTAATTTCTGTTACCATTTTATGAAAGGTGGGAGCCAGCGTTGTCCAAAATTCTGTATAGAATTCAACTGGATAACCATCTGGACCAGGTGCTTTATTGTTTGGCATATGCTGCAGAGATTTGTAAAGTTCTTCGACTGACAGAGGAGAATCCAACACCAAACTATTTTCATGTTGTAGTTTTGGTAGAGTAATTGAACTAAAGAACTGATTAATGTCCTCTTCTGTTGTCTTCATATGTGATTTGTATAATCCTTTATAGAAATCTCTAAAGGTATCATTTATCTTATCTGGGTCATGGCTGATGTTTCCATCTGGGTCTTTGACAGCAGAGATTGTTGTTTTCTTTTTGTTTACTTTTAATTGATTGGCCAGAAATTTACCAGATTTATTGCTATGTTCAAAGTTCTCTAAGCGAAGTCTTTGCACCATGAATTCAGTTTTTTATCTATAATTTCATTAAGTTCAAGTTTAGTTTGTCTTATATCCTTCAGCGTGTGCTCTTCTGGAGAAACACGATAGACTTCCTCCAGGGATTGAATTAGAAGTTCTAACTCTGAGATTCTTGAGACCTCTTTCTTTTTCTTATGTGAAGAGAAAGATATTATTTTTCCTCTCAAAACTGCTTTTCCTGCTTCCCACAAAAGACACGCCGATGTTTCTGGCAAGTCGTTATCTTCTAGATATATAGACCATTCTCTTTTAACATAGCTGATAAATGGGGATCTTTAAGTAATGATGTGTTAAATCTCCAGTTTGTAGATGGGGGTTTATTATTCTTATTTTTAATAATACAGGTGCATGATCGCTAATGGTAATGGGATGGATTTTGATTTCTGAAATGTCATTCATCAGCGTTTAATAATTAAAAAATAATCTAGAGTAAGAACGATGAGTTGAAGAAAAGAATGTGTATTCTCTTACGGTAGGATGATGAGAACGCCACGCATCACAAAGACCAGAATCCTTCATATATTGTTGAACTGTTTCTGAGGATCGCCACACTCGCTGGTTTCCTGTGGTACTGAGCCTGTCCATTCCCGGGTCACACACCATGTTGAAGTCCCCTCCTATAATCAGTGCGTTATTTGAGTAACCATCAAGTGAAGTGAAGAGAGAGTGAAAAAAGGAGGGCTCATCAACATTTGGACCATATATATTCACAATGCACAGTTTAACATTTTGGATGGATATTACCACTATAATAAATCTGCCTTGTAGGTCTGCAATTGTGCTATCAATACCAAAGGTTAGTCTTTTATTTATAAGGACTGCTACTCCTCTTTGCCTGGAATTATAACAGGCTGAGTACACATGTGGAAACTGTGCTGATGGAAGAAGAGCCAATGATGAATTTGATAAATGAGTTTCCTGCAATAAAACAATGTCTGCTTGCAAATTCTGCAGTTGCTGATTGATTTTCAGTCTCTTTTCCCCTGTACCAGCTCCACGCACATTCCAAGTGACAAACCTCAGTGCGTTCATGACTGAACAACTAAAGTAAGTGCTACATGCATTTTACCAGAGCTTATATCTGAAAGGGGCCACATACATGCCAGCTAAGTGTGCATTCTGAATCACCCTGTTTAATATTTTCAAACGTGGTTGTGCTGTTCCAACAAGCTTTAAGTAAATGTGTTTATGTGAGCTGTGTATAGTGCTGATGTGTGTCAACAGATTCCTATTCTCATGTCTGTGTGTGAGGTTTGAGTGATTATAACAGGTGAAATATTGGTGAACTGTGAAAAGGTGAGAAAGAAAAAGAGTGAAAAGTGAAACGAGTAACAGTGAAAAAAATAAAATATGATTTAAAAAGGACATTGGTGCTGTGAGCAGTGCAGTGAAGACGGGAATTAAGTTTAGTATTAATTATTTTATGGCAGTGTTGTGTATAATGACATTGTGAGTGAGATCAAGCACATCACCTGACATCAGAAGAACCACGGAGTGGTGTTCCGGTCGCGGTACAGTTGACCGTTGATAAATAGTTTGTCCACCGCGATGACAGCACGAGAGCCTTCAGCTATAGCTTTCTTCCTGATGGGAAACAGGGCTCTGCGCCGATCCAGGATCTCTTTTGGGAAGTCTGTCAGTTTGTGAGAGCAGGAGAAGCCGTCTGATTGGAGAGAACGCTGAACATCTGCTTTTAGCTCCACAGTCTGCTGCTGCTCAGTTGGGACGACTCATTGATTTGAGACTCACATTTCTGTGCACATTTTATTTACCTTTGTTTAATTTACTTTATAAAACTTCAGGAAGCTCTTGATTGATTTAAATTTTCAGTGAACTTTCTAAGAGATGCTGCTGAGCCTGGAAACTCCCTGCACTTTGAACTGAAGACAAAGATAAGTGAAAGGAGTTTGTATTAATCAAAGTTTTGACGCCAATATTTTCACTTTTACTGCAAATGAATATCGGCTCCAAATATCAGTTATCGGCCTCCTTGATGACTAATAATCGGTATCGGCCCTGAAAAAACCATATGGGTCTGTCTGTAGTCTGAACACATTGCTCTGTGAAGTGGAAACAATCCTTAATTAAAGCTGCAAGCAGCGATGGACGGGTCCTCGCATCCACGCTGGTCGTGAATCCACGCACGTCCACCAGGTGGCGCTGTGACTGAGAGTGTATGTCGGCCTCTGAATCGCATCTGGACCAGAGTCCAATCATACATGTAAAATTTCAGCCAGACTGTAGCATGTTCAGAGCAGTTATAGAGCATTTCCTGTCTATCCACCAGGTGGCGCTGTAACTCAGAGTGTATTTCACACAGTGGATGTGATGAGGGTTGGACTCTGATCACTCATGAAAAGTTTCAGGCTGATTTGATCATGTAGAGGCCAGTTATACAGCATTTACTGTCCCTCCAACAGGTGGCGCTGCGACTGAGAGTGTCTGTTGGCCTGTCGATGTGATCAGGATTGGATTGTGATCACACATGGAAAGTTTGAGGCAGATTGGAGCATGCAGAGGAGAGTTATACAGCAGCTGATGTTTCATGGCGAAGCATCAAAACTCTATTGGTCGCCATGGCCACGCCATTTGGCTTCTGGTTAAACTTTTGATAACTTTTCCAAACCAAGTCCTGCTGTGTGGACTGACAAAATTTCAGGTCTCCTGGAATTATCCCCGAGGAGGTATTAACTCTCAAAAATGAGAAAAATCATCAAAAATCTCACAATTAATCCAAGATGGCCGACTTCCTGTTGGGTTTAGGACATGGCTCCAAGAGGCTTTTTTGTGCGTCCTGATGTGCTCTATAAGCCTCCCAAATTTCATGGATGTAGGTGAAACGTGCTGGGGGGGCTGTTTGTTAAAAATACTGTAGGGGGCGCTATAGCATGTGCAGTGCCGAGATGCATACAGTGTTGTTCCTTGGGTCAATGGTGATGTGTGTGGTAATTTTTGTGAGCATTGGAGTATTCCTAACCTGTCAGAAAGGGCTTTGTTTTTCATGGCGATATTTGGTTGCTACGGCAACAGCGTTGCATGAAATGTCACACCCTTCACAGTGTGTGATTGTCAAGAGGTGAAGACTCGACTGACCAATTTCCAGCATGATATCACCAAGTTTGGGGCCATTGTACCTGAAAATATAAGGCCTTAAACTTACTATTACCAACAGGTGGCGCTATGACTTTTTCAAAATTTATGAGTGTGGATGTGTTCAGACTGGACCTGGTATCCAGCATGTGAAGTCTGAGGCAGATAGGATGTTGTTCAGCTGAGATATGAATCGTTAAATTTTCATGGCGAAACATCGAAATTGGTTTGGCCGCCACAGACACGCCCTTTGATGACAAGTCACCATTTTCACTGGGATGCATCATCAATGTGTTTAGGCTGTTGTCACTGCATTTGAAGTGAATATGATCAACCGGGTAACAATAGGGCATGAAAGTGTAAAAGATGTCTATTTCCTGAAACCACAAGGTGGCGCTATGACTGTCAATGAATATCCCTATGTGGATGACATCAGGACAGGACTGTCATCATACATGTAAAGTTTCAGGCAGATTGGAGCATGTTGAGAAGAATTAGACACCACTTCCTGTTTCATGGCGAAGGATCAGTTGTTTGAGGCTCCGCCATGGCCACACCTTTTGGCTTCTGGTTGAGTTTTTGATAACTTTTCATCAGAAAGGTCTGGTGCATGTACTGGCCAAATTTCAGTTCTCTCAGACTTATCCACTAGGAGCTATAAATTTTGACAAATGTACAGCAAATTCAAGATGGCCGACTTCCTGTTGGGTTTAGGGTGTGGCTGTGATTGACTTTTTGGTGTGTCCTGATGTGGTGCATATGCCCACCAAATATTGTAGCTGTAAATAAAACATTGTGGAAGTTGGCCTAATGACCACTGTTTCAATTTTGCAGGTGGCGCTATAGAGCCATTTTTTCACACATATGCGCAACTCCCATAAAATATCAAATTTTTCGCCAGTCCTGATGTGCACGCCAAATTTCACGCGTTTTGGTTCATGATAAGGCCGCCAAAAAGGCAAGTCATTTCCCGAGGAGCGATTAAGTTTGAAAAATTTACAGCAAATTGAAGGTGGCCGACTTCCTGTTGGGTTTAGGGCGTGGCTGTAATTGACTTTTTGGTGTGTCCAGATGTTCTGCATATGCCCACCAAATATTGTAGCTGTACATGAAACATTGTGGCAGTTGGCCTAATGACTACTTTTTCAACTTTGCAGGTGGCGCTATAGAGCCATTTTGCCACGCACATGCGCAACTCCCATAAAATATCAAATTTTTCGCCAGTCCTGATGTGCATGCCAAATTTCACGCGTTTTGGAGTATGATAAGGCCGCCAAAAAGCCAATTTACTTTACGGGAGAAAAAAAAAAAATAATAATAATAATAATAATAATTAAAGCTGCGAGCAGCGTTGGACGGGTCCTCGCATCCTTGCTGGTCCGCGACCCCAGGCATGTCCACCAGGCAATGCTGCGACAAAGTGCATTTAGGCTCATGGATGTAACGAGGACTGGATTCTGAGCACTCAGGTCAAATTTCAGACAGATTGGAGCATGTACAGACTATTTTTGCAGCACTTTGTGTCCATCCACCAGGTGGCACTATGTCTGTGACTGTATAGTGGTCTATGAAACTCATCAGGCCTGGACTCTGATCAAACATGTAAAGTTTGAGGTCGATTACAGCATGTACAGGGGATTTACACAAGACGTCCTGCTTCATGGCGTAACATTAAAGTTCAGTTGGCCGCCATGGCCATGCCCTTTGAGTTTTGTGAACAATTTTCGCAAATATGCAACCTGAAGGCGTTTCTTATATATTTTCCCAAATTCAGGTGTTTTGGAGTTATTGCCAGTGACAAATGAATTGTTGAAAATGACCAAAAACACCAAAAATCTGACATTTAATTCAAAATGGCTGACTTTCTGTTGTGTTTAGAGAATGACTCCAAGAGACTTTTTTGCTTGCACTGATGTGCTACATATGCATGCCAAATTTCATAGTCATAGGTGAAAGTCTGTGTGGAGGCTATTTTTTAAATTCTTTTAGGGGGCGCTATGGTAGATGCTGTGAATGTATTTTGGCCAATAAATGTGATCAGGACAGGACTGTGTTTAATCATGTGAGGTCTGAGGTAGATTGGAGCATGCAGAGGATAGTTAGGTAGCACTTGATGTTTCATGGCGAACCATCAAAATTCTGGAGGTCGCCATGTCCACACCCTTTGACTCTGCAAGAATCTTTTAATAACTTTTGATCATAACATCGTGTTGTATATCCTGGCAAAATTTCAGCTCTCTAGACCTTAACCCCGAGGAGGAGTTCGCTCTCAAAAATGAAAAAAATACAGAAATTTTATCCACTTAATTCAAAATGGCGGACTTCCTGTTGAGTTTAGGGGATGGCTCCAAGAGGCTTTTTTGTGTGTCCTGGTGTGCTCTATAGGCCTCCCAAATTTTGTGGATGTATGTGAAATGTGCTGCCGGGGCTGTTTATTAAACATACTGCAGGGGGCGCTATAGCACATGCCCTGCAGAGATGCATACAGTGTTATTCCTTGAGACGACTGTGATGTGTGTGTAAATTTTGGTGAGCTGTTGAACATTCTAAGCCTGTCAAAAAGTACTTTGTTTGTCACAAAAACAACGCGTTGCCACGGCAACAGCATTTCATCAAATATCAAAATCTTCACACTGTGGTATTGTCTGGGGGTGAAGAATTAGCTGACCAATTTTCAGAATGATATGACAAAGTTTGGAGCAATGATGTGTGCAAATGTAATTTCTAAACTGCTTGTTACCAAGAGGTGGCGCTATGACTTTTTTTTAAATTTTTCAGTGTGGATGTCCTCAAACTGGTTCTGGTGTCCAGCACATGAAGTTTGGGGCAGATAGGATCCTTTGCAGCTGAGATATGAACACTTCAATTTTCATGGCGAAACATCAAACTTTGCCGTCCCGCCACAGACACGCCTTTTCATCACACGTCACCATTTTTTCTGTGCTTCATCATCAATGTGTTCAGGCTTATGTCACAACATCTGAGGTGAATCTGAGCACCAGGCTAAGAATAGTACATGAAAGTCTAAAAAATGTCAAATTCTTGATACCACAAGGTGGCGCTGTGACTGTGAATGAATCTTGCTGTATGGATGTCATCGAGGCAGGTCTGTGATCATACATGTAAAGTTTCATTCAGATCGGAGCATGTTCAGGAGAGTTAGACAGCATTTCCTGTTTCATGGCGAAGGATCAAATTTCGACAGGCCGCCATGACCACACCCTTTAACTATGGAGGAAGATTTTGATAACTTTTTCTCAGGAAGGTCTGCTGTATGTACTGGCAAAATTTCAGATCGCTCAGACTTTTCCCCTAGGAGGAGTTCATCATAGATTTTGTACAGTTAACGCATGATGGCGCACTTCCTGTTGGGTGTAGAGCATGGCTGTGATTGACTTTTTTGTGTTTCCTGATGTGCTGCATATGCCTCCCAAATTTTTTAGCTCTCGGCCAAATTCCCTCCGAGTTGGCCTAATACCACTTTTTAAAATTTTGTAGGGGGCGCTATGGAGCCATTTTGCCACACACCTCCACATGCCCTAAAAAATATTTGGCCTAATACCACTTTTTAAAATTTTGTAGGGGGCGCTATGGAGCCATTTTGCCACACACCTCCACATGCCCTAAAAAATATGAAATTTTTCGCCAGTTCTGATGTGTGTGCAAATTTTCATGACTTTTCGAGCATGTTCAGGCCCTGAAAAATGCAGTTGTTTTGGCAGAATAATAATAATAATAATAATAATAATAAAAAACCCTAAGGTTCCAATAGGGTCCTTCGGCACCGTTGGTGCTCGGACCCTAATAAACCCTAGGGTTTCAATAGGGTCCTTGGCACCGCTGGTGCCTTGGACAGTCGGTGCCCTGGCACCGCCTGTCCTTCGCACCCTCGGTGCTCGGACCCTAATAATCACCAGATCACCACCACGTCCTCTGACCCTTTGATTTAGACGTCATGGGGGCAGAACTGGTGGACACTAGCGAGGATTCAAAAGGACTTTATTAAACAAAGCAGGAACTAAATCAATACAGAAATGTTCAAACTGGACTGAGGAGAAAATAAACCAAACTCATTCCAGAAACAAACAAAACTGCTGCGACTGCAAAAACAAACAACGAAGTTCAAAAGAGGAAACATACAAAAAAACAACCTGAAACTGGATAAACTGAACAAAGAAACTGATGAAACAGGAGGAAGTGAACTAACAGGACAAGACAAAGTGTCCAGAACAGTCTGATGCAGCTCTGAGGAACAAACAAGTCCAACATCAGAACAGACCAGAGATCAGTTCAAAGGCTGCTCAACAAAACTATTCATTCCAAGGGCAGGATGGTAGGCAGGGGGGGGGCTGGTCGGTATATAGAGATAAATATTTAACATCTCTGATATATATGTAAATATTGATCTGTGTGTTTGTTAACATTACAGGTGATGCAGATGTTTGTAATCTTTAATATCGTGGACGTTAGCGGCTAAAATGTTTCTTCTAACCACAGTTTATTCAGAACCTTCTCTTCAAAATATTTATGAATTTAAAACACAAAAACTGCTTCTCTCATGTTTTAATGTGATTTTTGTTGGTAGAAGAGGTCGACACACTGAGAAAAAACATGAAATCCTGCTCTTTTATTCTATTCCTGTTCAAACTAAGAATCATTTCACTCATTTTCAGAACATGTGATTTAATTCTTGTTGCTGAGACTCCAGCAGGAGGCGCCGTTCCTTCAGTCCACCAAGCACCAGAAATCTGTAAAAAACTGATTATTTATCAGAACTAAACGCTGCAGATTAGTTTTGTGTTTAGTTTTCAGACTGATTCAGCTTTTACATTCATATTTCTGTAGTTCTGCAGCTTCTTTTGTCCTGTTTTTAGAGAGAAAGTCTAAAATATGTGGAAGAATTTAGATTTCCTGTTGGATAAAAAGAGAGATTTAATAATAATGTAGGTTTGTCCTCATTGCTTCAAGACTAAAGTGCAGAAAAGAAACTAGAATGTCTGAATAGAAAGAATATTCAGATTAAAACACGTCGTGTTAACTGGATGTTTGTGTGATTTCTGTTTGCTTTGTGAAGGTTTTAAAACTCTGTGAGCTAAATAATCATCAGATGTTTTTACAGGAAAAGATTTTAAATGTCTGTTTGTTCTAAAAAGAAAAAAGGAACAAATGAATACAATAACAATATTAGATTATAAAACAGAGTTTGCACAGTTGTTTGCACACAAAAACCTGATTTTCTCTGGACAATAATGTGTGAAAGTCTGTCAGCAGTTTGTAGATTCACTGCTTCCTCTCTCATTTCACACTTTGTGCAGCTCAAATGCTTTTAGTTCAAGTGAGCGTCAGAGGAACACCACATCCTGATTTTCACTCTCAACATTTGACTGGAAAAAGACGCAAACACCACATTTGGCTCCTGGAAGAATCACAACTTCATCTTTGAAGAGGAAGAAGATTAGATTTAATCCATTAATGTGAAAACATGTTTGTGAGGGACAGAGTCATGGAGAGACTCAACTATCTGTTCAACACTGTTTCTCTGACAGGAGGAGACTCTGGAGACTGAACTCAGCACAGAAACACTGAGGAACCAGAGAACCAGAACCTAAATCCAGGACAGAGAGTTTCAGTGAATGTGGTGTTGAAGGTGTGGAGGAGGATCAGAGAGTCAGAGGAGACTCTGTAGAAGGACAGAGTTCCAGCAGGAACGTCCACATAAACTGAAACTCTGTGAGAGACTGAGGAGGACCTGATGGGTGTTAGAATGTTATTGTGTCTGACAGAGTAACCATGACGATCAGAGCAGATCAGACTCCAGGACTGATCATTATGTCCAAACCAACAGTCATCACTGACTCCTTTCCTTCTGATTCCTCTGTAACTCACTGATATTTCAACCCCTCCTCTCCACTCCACCTCCCAGTAACAGCGACCAGTCAGACCAGTTCCACACAGCAGCTGTTCCCAGTATTCAAACCTGTCTGGATGATCAGGATACCACTGATCCTCCTCCACTAATGTCACCTTCCTGTTGTTGTCAGACAGTTTGAGTTTTCTGTTTACTGTGTTTGTGTCGACTGTGAGTCGACAGGAATCTGATGGAGAGAACAAACACAACACAGCTGCAGTTATTGATGGATCATGTGATCAGTATTAAAGCTTTGATGATGACCTCAGAGATGTGACACTTTGAAGATGCTTGAATGTGCTGCTTTGTTTCCATCAATCCATTCAAACACACTTACACCTCCATGGACCTGGTGTCAACCATCGGACTCCAGCAGGCGTCACCCTGAAAGGAGGAGGACGGTCAGAGCAGCAGAGACTCTTTCAGCAGCACACATGGACGTTACATGGCTCTCACACTGTTCCACTGATAAAGGACCAGTCCAACATGGAGACACAGACACCTGAATGCAGCATCTCTAAAGTCCTGTCCTGTGCTCGTCACGTTCCAGCTCAGTTTACACTCATTATTCAGCTTTACTCATTGATGTTTCCTGGAGCTAGGCTAAAAGGTTCCCTGTCTGTCATGTCCATGTGCTAAGCTACGCTAACAGTTTCCTCTTCCCTTCAGTCATGGTGTGTAGCTGAGCTAACAGTGTTCTTCTGCTTCCACTCTTTGTGTTAAGGTAGGCTAAAAGCTTCCTGAGAGTGTCTGTCTGTACCTGAGAGTTTCCAGTCTACAGTGTGGATCCTCCACTTTAGCTCTCAGCATCTTCTCTCCTGACTCTCCTGGATGGTTGTAGCTCAGGTCCAGCTCTCTCAGATTTGAGGTCTTGAAGCTCAGAGCTGAGGCCAGAGAAGCACAGCCTTCCTCTGTGAGCAGACAGCCTGACAGCCTGCACACACAAAACAACACAAACCTGATGGACAACACTTGGCTGGATGTTTCTCACTCTTTGTTTTCTTTTTGTCTTTCAGATACATTTTGCTGCAGATTTGATGCATCTGAAGCAAATAAAGAATCAATCTTTCATTTTCTTTCACTTTCAAAGTGTGAGTCCTGACCTGAGAGCTTCCAGTTTACAGTGTGGACTCTCCAGTCCAGCAGAAAGACTCTCCACTCCTGAATCCTGCAGGTTGTTGTTAGTCAGGTCCAGCTCTGTCACACTGGAGGACTGGGAGCTGAGGACTGAGGACAGAGCTCCACAGCTTCTCTCTGACAGATTACAGCCACTCAGTCTGAAGAGACAAAGACAAGAAAAGAAGTAAAACATTAAGTACAGTATTTTCTGTCCTGTTGAAAAGACAGCAGTGAATTTAACAACAAATACATCCCACTATGTCCAGAATACAGCAGCAGTAAGCAGTGTAAATGTCTGATAAACTGCATTAATATTCTCCAATCCAGTATTGTTTTTATGTGTTAACAAGACATTGTAGTTCTGCAGCGCCACCCTTGTGGTCTGTTCCGCTTTTATTTTGTGGAGAGCGTGTTTCTTCTTCTGATGTTTTTGTGATGCTGAATTTCCTGTTTCTTTCTCTTCACAACATTGTTCTGACGTATCATCAGAGTAACGGTAAAAAAAATGTGTAAAAACACTAGTCATGCATTATATTTGTCTGTTTGAATTCTATGAGGAAAGAGCTGACATTGTGATTGACCTCAGTATTTTATATTGTTTGTAGTTCTGAACAGTGAGGTGTGTGTTGTTAAGGAAAAATTGTAGGTAATAGGTCATTTTGAACCAACATACAGAAGGTCATCCCTTGATTCCAATTGAAGACACACAGAAGCACACCAACTGCTCAGACAGACAACTATTTGCTGATATAGCAACAATAACAAGGTTAGATCTGCCTCTTTTCTCTTTCAGACAGTTTAAAGCCTGCAAGGACAGAGAGACTCCTCAGAGTTGATACTGACAATGCACTTGTTATGTCAATTCTCCTGAATTCAGTAAAGCATTTTTCTCTACATCAGTCATCTGAGTGTTCCTGAGTTCGCCTCCGGTGTTTCCTCACCTGACATCGCAGAAATTCTCTAACAAATTGGCGTCACGAACAGGATCTCCACACAACAAAGACTGGTAAGTGTGCAAATTTTAATACATTTGGCAACCTGCCATGTCTGAGTTTGGTGAGATTATGTACCTGTTAAAAATTTCTAACCAAATTTAGTAATATTACACCTGTGATCGTCAGATAGCCAATTTGGACATTAAATGCTAGTCGGCTCATGAGGCAAGTCCGGCGCAGTACGCATGTGGTTTTCAGTTAGATGTCTTTTCGGATTTTAGGGGTCTCAGATCAGTGCTAAATTTCTGATCCGGACTTTTTGGGGTCATTTGACCAGTGCTAAATTCTACAAAGCATGTCCGCTGCTGAAAGAGTCAGTGTAGTGCGTTAGGATCGAGTGGGATACCTGGGTCGCCTTTCAGGGAAGGGTAGACTCGACCTTAGGGGACACCCTATAAGCATGTCCGCTGCGTAAAGCAGTGTAGTGCAGGTGCTTGTCCGCTGCTATATTGAGCAGTGTAGGGCACAAAGCATGTCCGTTGCGTAAAGACGCAGTGTAGTGCATTAGGTTGAGGGGGTGTCCAGCCTTTGGTTCGGCGGGGTTTTAAGACTCAGAGGAATATTGTGCCTGAGCTAGGTCATGCGCAGACCTACAAATTCAATACATTGAAGGGTGATACTCAGATCCAAAACTTGAAAATCCACGTTAAGTTTGAGGAAACTCCATTCATGATCACACTCACAGGAGCTCAGCTGCAGTTGAGAGGAATGTGTATCCGTCTATTGTTTGTTTCCATTCTTGCTGGTGTGTGTGCATGAGTGCCGATAACCATGGGTGCTTCACAGTCCAAGATAGATGACACGCCTCAAAGCTCCAAAAACACACAGAAAAAGAATATTTCTACATCCAAAAGTAAAACAGATGCATCCACACATAGTGGTCCTGTTAATGATCCTCACTCTGAAACATACCGTAAATGGACTAAAGAGGAATGGCCATATGTTGGTTCTTTTGATTCAGAGAAGCTTGATTTTGCTGCATCAAAGCTAAATCCGTGTTTTGGTGATCCACAGTGGGATCTTGCATACATGTGTGAATGTGTGAAGATCTGGTTTGACTACGCAGAGGAAAGAGGTGCTAAGAATGGCAGTGACAAGCGGTGTGAATACGACTGAATGATTTAAATGCCATCAAATTACTGCAGATTAATGGCTCATCACTTCAGATATGAGTGGCCAGGTTCTGTTTAGCCAAGACAGGTTTGTCAGTGTCAAGACTGGTGCTCTTCCTCAAAATAGAAAAGTCAGAATTCAATCAAACTTTGAGGGTACTTTCGTTGCTGGTTTTCATGTCTAAATTTCATGTTAAATTTGTTGAGGTATCAATTCAATTCAATTCAATTCAATTTTATTTATATAGCGTCAATTACAGTCAACTCGTCTCAAGACGCTTTACAGAACCCATATGAACTCCCAGAGCAGCCCAAAGGCGACAGTGGCAGGAAAACACCCTTTTAACAGGGAAGAAACCTCGAGCAGAACCCGGCTCTATATAGGGGGGACCCATCTGCCTGCTGGCCGGGCGGGTTGAGAGGGACAGAGGAGGGCAAGGGGGAGGGATGGGAGAAGAGGGAGGGGTGGGAAAGCAAGGAAAACACAACACACATTTGGATACATGCATGACAGGATATGTGACACAGACAAAGTATAAGCTAACATTGAAAACTGACTCATAGTTTACTCTGATGATGTACGGCTCTGACATTAAACATACTCCATATATAGCTAGCAGTAAAATTCAAACAGTATGTAAGTTAGCATAACAGTATAGTGAAGGCAATGCAGAGTTGACTGGTGGAAAAGGGGAATTGGAAGCAGAGGGCTGGAGGAAGGCCAGCAGCAGCATCCCACAGTGGACATGGTGGAGACTGGACCAGTTGGTGGAACATCAACCACAGATCTGAAGCATCCAGCTCTGGGACCAGGGACACTCGGAGAAATAGCACAGGGGGAAACAGAGTGAATGTACTGCAATAACGGTATACATATTAAATGTAAAGGTAGATAGAGAAGGGCTCAGTGCGTCAAGAGAAGTCCCCCAGCAGCCTATAGGCCTATAGCAGCATGACTAGAGGCAGAACGAAGGGACGTCCAAGAGGGAGTCAGCTGTGCAATGAAGACACAAGCCGAACCCCTGTGGGTCACCCAGTCAGCCCCAACTATAAGATCTGTCAAAAAGGAACGTTTTAAGCCTGGTCTTAAAAATAGAGAGGGTGTCTGCCTCCAGAACCCAAACTGGGAGCAGGTTCCACAGGAGAGGAGCCTGATAACTGAAGGCTCTGCCTCCCATTCTACTTTTAGAAATTCTAGGAACAACAAGTAAGCCTGCAGTTTGAGAGCGAAGAGTTCTACTAGGATAATAAGGTACTATCAGATCTTTAAGATATGATGGAGATTGGTTATTAAGAGCTTTATATGTCAGAAGAAGGATTTTAAATTCTATTCTGGATTTAACAGGAAGCCAGTGAAGAGAAGCAAGTATAGGGGAAATATGATCTCTTTTGCTAACTCCTGTCAGTACTCTCGCAGCAGCGTTTTGGATCAACTGTAGATGTTTGAGAGAACTATTTGGACAACCCGATAATAAGGAATTGCAATAGTCAAGCCTGGAAGTAACAAAAGCATGAACTAATTTTTCTGCATCACTCTGAGACAGAATGTTCCTGATTTTTACAATATTACGCAGGTGAAAAAAGGAAGTCCTACAGACTTGCTTTATGTGTGAGTTAAAGGACATGTCCTGGTCAAAAATAACTCCAAGATTCCTCACAGTAGTACTGGAGGCCAATGTGATGCCATCCAGAGTAACTATTTGCTTTGAAAGCGAGTTTCTAAGATGTTTGGGGCCAAATACAATGACTTCAGTTTTGTCTGAATTTAGCAGTAGGAAGTTAAAAGTCATCCAGGTTTTAATGTCCTTAAGACAATCTTGCAGTCTAGCTAACTGATCAGTTTCATCTGGCTTCATAGATAAATACAATTGTGTGTCATCTGCATAACAATGGAAGTTAATACAATGCTTCCTAATAATATTGCCTAAAGGAAGCATGTATAATGTGAAAAGTATCGGTCCTAAGACAGAACCCTGAGGAACTCCATGATTAACTTTAGTATGCTCAGAAGAGTTATTGCTGACATGCACAAACTGGAACCTATCTGATAAGTAGGATTTAAAACAGTCCAGTGCTGTCCCTTTAATGCCAATTGAATATTCTAGACGCTGTAATAAAATTTTGTGGTCGATTGTGTCAAACGCTGCACTAAGATCTAACAAAACAAGTATAGAGACTAGTCCATTATCTGATGCTATGAGAAGGTCATTAGTAACTTTCACCAGAGCTGTTTCTGTGCTATGATGCACTCTGAAGCCTGACTGAAACATTTCAAACTAATTATTCCTTTGTAAGTGTTCACATAATTGATTTGCAACTATTCTTTCCAGAATTTTAGAGAGAAATGGTAGGTTGGATATCGGTCTATAGTTAGCTAACACATCTGGATCTAAAGTGGGCTTTTTAAGCAAAGGTTTGATGACAGCAACCTTAAAAGCCTGTGGTACATAGCCTGTTACTAGAGAGAGATTAATCAGATCTAACATTGAAGAATTAATTAAAGGTAAAATCTCCTTGAAGAGTCTAGTTGGGATAGGATCTAAAAGACATGTTGATGGTTTGGATGTAGAAACTGTTGAAATTAGTTCAGAGAGACATATAGGAGTGAAGAATTCTAAAGATTCATCAGGTCTAACAGCCAATTCAAAAGCATCTGTGACATTTGTAGGAAGGGCCAGATTAATTTTATCTCTAATCATAACTATTTTCTGTGTAAAGAAGCTCATGAAGTCGTTACTGGTTAAAGCTAAAGGAATACAAGGTTCAACAGAGCTCTGACTCTTTGTCAGCCTGGCTACAGTGCTAAAGAGAAACCTAAGGTTGTTCTTGTTCTCATCTATTAAAGATGAATAATAAGTTGTCCTGGCATTACGAAGAGCTTTTTTATAGATTACTAGACTATTTTTCCAAGCCACATACACTTCCTCTGAATTAGTGGAATACCACTTTCTTTCCAGCTTTCGGGATGCCTGCTTTAAAGTCCGCAGCTGGAATTATACCAAGGAGCAAGTCTTCTCTGAGATATAACTTTCTTTTTTACAGGTGCAACACTATCAAGAGTTGTACGCAGTGAGGCTGAAGCAATATTAACATAATAATCCACTTCTGTGGGGGTAAAATAATAATATTTGCCTTCTGATTTATCAGTAAATGTTGCTGAAGTAAACAGTGAGGGTATATTTCCTTAAATTTAGATACTGAATTGTCAGACAAACACCTACTGTAATGATATTTGTTCTCAGCTGCTAAACAATCCTTTACTTTAAATTGAAATGTTATCATAAAATGGTCAGAAAGAAGAGGGTTCTGGGGAAATACTGTTAACTCTTCAATTTCTATGCCATAAGTCAGGACAAGGTCAAGAGTGTGATTAAAACTATGAGTTGGTTTATTTACATGTTGAGAAAACCCAATTGAGTCTAATAATGAATTAAAAGCTGTTGTAAGGCTGTCGCTGTCTACGTCAACATGAATGTTAAAGTCACCCACAATAATAACTTTGTCTGAACTGAGCACTAATTCAGATAAAAAGTCTGAGAATTGAGATAAAAACTCAGAATAAGGAGCAGGAGGACGATATATAACAACAAATAAAACTGGTTTCTGAGCTTTCAAATTTGGATGAGAGAGACTAAGAGTGAGATTTTCAAATGAGCTGTAATCAGGTTTAGGCCTCTGGTTCAGTTTTAAACTAGAATGGTAGATTGCTGCTACTCCTCCTCCTCGGCCTGTGACTCGAGGAATATGACAGTTAATATGACTAGGGGGAGTTGATTCGTTTAGGCTAACAAATTCTTCCTGCTATCATCTTCCTTATTACTGTCACAGTATCGCTCACAGAGAGTAATCTGCTGAGAATCCAAATTAAGTGTCACAGATAAATCTTGTTTTTATTTCTGACTTAGTTACACGAATAAAAAAACCCTGGCCAAGAAAATAGCTGTGTTTACGAATTTGTAGTTTAAGTTTTGATAATATTCTAATTTTGGGGTAAAACATACATTCATATATTTATATAACTACATATATTAGTGGATGACATTTTAACCTATGATTTCTGTTTGACTCTATTTCTTTTAAAAATATAGGTTACCTTTTAAGTATTGGCTCATATAATGGTTTAAGTCACATTAAATTTTCCTTTTTCTAAGCTTTGGAAGTCAGTTGTGATTAAAAAAAAAAAGAGAATGTGGTTTGCGTGTCTTGATGTAAAAAATATATAAAAATTGTAGTTTTCTCTCTTTAAAATGCGCGTTGTATCATACGTGAGTTTTATACACGTCTGTTGGGAGAAATATAATAATGCTTTCATAATAGCCTTCAGTTATCAGCTCCTCTCCTGTGGAACCTGCTCCCAGTTTGGGTTCGGGAGGCAGACACCCTCTCTATTTTTAAGACCAGGCTTAAAGCGTTCCTTTTTGACAAATCTTATAGTTGGGGCTGACTGGGTGACCCACAGGGGTTCGGCTTGTGTCTTCATTTGCACAGCTGACTCCCTCTTGGACGTCCCTTCGTTCTGCCCCTCGTCATGCTGCTATAGGCCTATAGGCTACTGGGGGACTTCTCTTGACGCACTGAGCCCTTCTCTATCTACCTTTACATTTAATATGTATACCGTTATTGCAGTACATTCACTCTGTTTCCCCCTGTGCTATTTCTCCGAGTGTCCCTGGTCCCAGAGCTGGATGCTTCAGATCTGTGGTTGATGTTCCACCAACTGGTCCAGTCTCCACCATGTCCACTGTGGGATGCTGCTGCTGACCTTCCTCCAGCCCTCTGCTTCCACCTCCCTTTTTCCACCAGTCAACTCTGCATCGCCTTCACTATACTGTTATGCTAACTTACATACTGTTTGAATTTTACTGCTAGCTATATATGGAGTATGTTTAATGTCAGAGCCGTACATCATCAGAGTAAACTATGAGTCAGTTTTCAATGTTAGCTTATACTTTGTCTGTGTCACATATCCTGTCATGCATGTATCCAAATGTGTGTTGTGTTTTCCTTGCTTTCCCACCCCTCCCTCTTCTCCCATCCCTCCCCCTTGCCCTCCTCTGTCCCTCTTAACCCCCCCGGCCAGCAGGCAGATGGGTCCCCCCTATATAGAGCCAGGTTCTGCTCGAGGTTTCTTCCCTGTTAAAAGGGTGTTTTTCCTTGCCACTGTCGCCTTTGGGCTTGCTCTGGGGGTCAGGCATTTGGGTTCTGTAAAGCGTCTTGAGACGAGTTGACTGTAATTGACGCTATATAAATAAAATTGAATTGAATTGAATTGAATAATCTTGTTGTCCAAGAAATAAATTAGTGTTGTTATTTTTGTTTTTGTCGTTTTCAACCTGTAAAAAGTTTGCAGCAGAGACCTTGGCCGTTTCTGTCTGTTTCCTCCCCAGCGCGGCGCTAGGAAGGCCACAGGAGGCAGAAACAGTTTCAGAACCTACTCTCCAATCTGTAAACATCAGGCTCTCTAATTCTCCATCTGAAAATCCTACTATGCCAGTTGAAGTAGATGGTTCAGCAGATAATGCTTGTATTCCCACAACTCACACAGAAACCATTTTCTGAACAAATTTCAGTTTCAGTAGCAAGAACAGATGTTCAACATTCCTTTCTAATTTCTGCAGGAACACCTCTGGGTTGATGGGCAGAGACCTTCTCTGTAAATTACATGCTAGTATTCTCTGTACTTCAAATATAGTGATTTTCGTTATTGCTGGACTTTGGGAAATAACATCTAACAAGCAACAATATGATTTCAAAAACATGAATGAAAACCAGCTATCAACAAAACATTCCAGCAATCTGTGTTCTTTTGTTTGTCTGCTTGCTGTAAATGGAAGCAGATTTGTTATAAACAGTCATGCTATTTAGAAACAGCCTCAGATTCACCAACAAAGAAACTGTGAGTAAATAAAAGTCACAGTAACAATAAAAAAAAACAGCTGAACTTAAAATTCTCTTTTCATATTGTGTCAGGTGTTCTCTTATTATTATTTTAATAAATCATGATTTTATGTAGGAGACAATAACTTAATAGTTTCATTGCGTTGTTGGACTTAGGAAAATGTCAACAGGGTGAACTTTTCCATAGTTCCATTGTAAAATTTTCCACAAGCTGTGCTTCATTGGTGTCTGCTATGAGACCTGTTTTGCAGTGTTGTTGCGTTGCTGCTGTTAACCCACCTGATGACTATCAAAATGCAGTAAATGCAGTGTCAGGTCTTCTAAAACAGACTGATCAAGTAATTTGTGAAAATTGTATGATTATCGGTGCTTAGGCGCATTGCCTGTAAAATAGCTAAAATTGACAGAAGCTCAGAAAATTCTGTACAAAGGTGAAGACACTCTGCCCCACATCAAGGTCGCTGTGTGGACAGGGGCGGATGAAAAACAACTAACAGCACTGATAAGTAGATACAATGTTCAGACGCAGACTGTCGTCAGTCTGTTGCAGTTTTGCAGTCAAAAGGTCAAGTAGCTGGGTCATGTGTTGTATGAAGACCAACGCATGCTGTCTCCAGAAAGACTGACTCTGTTGACCAATATGGCTCCCCCAAAGACTAAGAAAGAGATGAATGATGAATTGCTGTCGTCACTGGATCTCTGATTACGCTGCGGTGGACGAGCTGCCACACTGCAGGATGCTCCTGCTGTGGTACAGTGGACTGAAAGCATGCACAAGGCCTTTGAAGAATAAATAACTGCTCTGATAGCAGCTCTAACCGTGGGTTTGCAAAGACTAGACGCAACCATTTCATCTGTACGTCACTGAGGGATTTGCTTCAGGAGGGATGGTGCAAAAACGTGTCGCGTTATCGCCCAGTCGCATATTACTCTTCTAGGCTCTGTACAGTGGTATGTGGTATGCCTGGTGGAATAAGATCTGTGGCTGCTATTGCAGAAAGGATAGAGAAATCTGCACCTATGGTCTTGACACATAACTTTTTTCCTATATGCACCACACTCAGTGATACATATCCTAAATGTAGCTTCCACACAACACATAAACCGCTGCACGTAAATCAGGCTACAAGTCCATCATTTGGTCCAGTCCTCACATCATTCTAAAGCGAGCCACTGTTCTAAATGTTGTTCCTTCCAATCACAGACTCAGATGACAATCATGAATGTGAAGTGGTTATCAGCTGTGGTTCGCCGCCTCGTGCAGATTTGATGCAGACACCAATAGCTAATTCTGACCTCATTCTGTACACAGAGGGGCCAAACAGCAGACCCACTGATGTCACACGTCATACAGGTTATGCTGTAGTCAATAACTGTGGGAGATGGTGGAGCTCTCCCCCCAGACACCTCAGCACAAGCAATAGAGTTGTTAGCTTTAGTCAGGGCCTGTGTTATCTCCAAGGACAAGGTCTCTACCATCTACACAGACTCTAGATTGCATATGATTTTGCTCATTTTTAGAAATAGAGAGGATTTTTAACTTCATGTGGAAAGCCATTAAGACATCATGAGCTGATTAATGACTTAATCAATGCCTTTTTTTCTGCCAGAACAGGTGGCAATTGTTAAATGCAAGACACTGATTTCTGGTTCTGATCCTGTTTCTCTGGGAAACGCGCGATCTGATGCTGACGTAAATTTCTCACTGAGCCACAGAAATAAGAAACCATCAGATAAGTTCTGTTTGAAAGAAAATATGAACAGAGGCATGTTACGTTTTAAAAAAGCTGAGCTTTCAATTTGAGAGAGATCACTTTGACTGACAAAGCTTGAGTAAAGTAGAAAAACATCACTTTGATCCTGCAGTAAGTCAGTAAACTACATAGATTATAAATGATTTAACAACACAGGCAGAAAAAAACCTCCTCTAAATGCTCGTATCGGTAAAGTAATGCGTTCTGTGTCATTACCTGACCAATTACAATACAAACCCAAGAAGAATTCTGCAGTAAAGCTTATGCTAGGTTATGCTCATGAACATAATATAGGTATAATCTGGGTGTGTCAACACATGGCTAATTCAATGCACTCTCCTATGTTTACACCAGTTCCTTTTTTAGCTGATTACAGAAAAATAAACTGGAATGATATAGGTTCAAGGATGGAGAACGGTTCAGAGGACTGCTACACCCCGACTTTGCCTATTAAAAATAATGAGTTTTCTAGGTTCCAAGAAATGGCAGAATGGGTGGTAACTGAGGTCAACACACAACACTGGCCTGCTGAATTCAATAGGGCCAATGTGATCATAACCCAATCTGTGAAAAAATACACTGACCTAGTCAGAAAATATAGAACTTCATTAGCACTAGTCCAAACTAACTGCTGTCGCTCTCAGATTGAAATTTCTCCATGTGTTCTGCAGCCCTACACCGTTTCCATATTAGTGGATGCATTGGTAATAGTTCAACCCTGGTTCTGAACACATGATGTCAGAGTATTAAATGTTAATATTCACAACTGTTCTGTTACCATCTCAAATGCTGATACACCGTTGAAGAATTGTGATCAATATTTGCCCCCTATTCAGGTTCAAGGATTACAGAATGTGTCCCTGTGTTTTAAGGGTGTGGGTCCCCAACCAAAGGAGCTACAAGGTAAAAGCAGCTGCATCACTGAGGTACCTGTTGTGTTAAAACAAGCTCCACTGCCACAGAGAGTGTATTTAGCTTATCTCGTCCCGTTAATTAGAGCAGTACAAACTCCTAAAATGGCCTTATTTCATAATACCCAAAGTAGGACCAAGAGAGAAATCACCACGAGCCAGCGGGTGTGGGGTGTAATTCTCCCCTCATATGGTGTTTTCATATCACACAAAGAAACAAACACTCTATCTGGAGTACTGAAAAGTCATCTGAATGAGTGTAGCGGTGCTATGAGGGCAGAACACAAATAGTTACAGGAGATTAAAGACTGTGCCTCTGCAAAATAGAATGGCCCTGGATCTGCTCCTAGCAGCACAAGGAGGTACTTGTAAGGTCATAGATCCTAACTGCTGTTCCTAAATATCAGATGCGACATCTGACGTACAAGACATGGTGCACGACACAGCGCAGGGAATAAAAGAGCAGCATGATGTTAAAAGGCCGGGATGGTTTTGGAATCAGGTAAAAGCTAGAATCAACCGAAAATAAAACATTTAATTAGTAAACATACATCATAGACTGATTGAAACGCATATAATGTGGAATGTGATAGTGTTGTATTAGACAGCCGGAGCTGATTTAACACTACAAGGGAATCGTTTTATAATCACAGAATATAATCATATACTCATTGATTTCAGATAATTTTCTCATTAAGGGTTAACTGTTTTAAGTTTTTAATGTTAAGTGTTGTACTGACTTGAATTACTGTAATTGATTTGTTTCCTAAAAGTGCTGATTTCACACTGATTCACACATTACATTATTGTGCTCATTTGAGTTGCGCTGATCTGAGAAATGGGAGGGTCTGCATCGTTCACACTGGTTGAATTGAACGAATAAAAGATGATTTAGACCAGGTCAGTAAGAGGGATGCAACAGCTACACACACAAACACCACAACATACACACACCTCATACATAAGCTTAATTGCATCTTCACTGCACTACCTTTACGCGTGTGTTTAATTAATCAATATAGTGTGTGTTGTTTTTAATTTTGATGATCATGAATAACACAACAATCACTGTCTTGCTGGGTATCTGAATTTTTATGGAATAATGTCTCTATAGAAAACTTATCGTGGAATGATTTTGTGTATAACACACATTCAGTGAATTACATTATTGCGGTAGTGTAGAAGACTTGAGTAGTTGAAGGTAAAAGAATTTGTAAGAATTGATTGTATCAGAGTTTGTTTTGTCTTTTTTCAGGGCATTTTTCTTAGTCGAATGTATGAATTAATGTTGAACAAATCAAGAGGGTATAACTATTAACTTAATATTAATAAATCAGTAAAGTTAAATTTTGGGTTAGTTTAGAATATTGAAATTTCAGCTAATTGAACCATGTGTAATTACAGGTATAGCTTATGCGATTAATTACTCCAATTTCAATGTATTTCATTTTCTACAGGATTTAAATTTACCATAGAAATTGAGTTCATTTTTATTGTGTATTATGTGTGTATCTAATTATAAATTACTATGATGTTTAAGATGAATTTCTTATGTGTTGAATATTACAGAATCAATTTTGTGGAGCTCTCTGGATATAGTTTCCACACACTTAAATTTTTCCTTTCATTTAGGTTTGATCTTACGATCAAAAAGGAGGGATTTGTTAAGGAAAAATTGTAGGTAATAGGTCATTTTGAACCAACATACAGAAGGTCATCCCTTGATTCCAATTGGAGACACACAGAAGCACACCAACTGCTCAGACAGACAACTATTTGCTGATATAGCAACAATAACAAGGTTAGATCTGCCTCTTTTCTCTCTCAGACAGTAGAAACCCTCCAAGGACAGAGAGACTCCTCAGAGTTGATACTGACAATGCACTTGTTATGTCAATTCTCCTGAATTCAGGAAAGCATTTTTCTCTACATCAGTCATCTGAGTGTTCCTGAGTTCGCCTCCGGTGTTTCCTCACCTGACATCGCAGAAATTCCCTAACATGTGTATCGAGCTAGAGAACATGCTAGCTGATGGCTGAAACTCTTTAGAGCCCTTGGAGACGGAATGAGGTTGAGGTATGGAAATGTAAAGTGTACATTATTATCAGATGAGTAACATAATGTAGCCGCAAGGGCACACAAGCCAGTGTCTTATTGTGCCGGTCCCAAGCCCGGATAAATACAGAGGGTTGTGGCAGGAAGGGCATCCGACGTAAAACTTTGGCCAAATCAAACATGCGAATCAAATGTATGACTTCCATACCAGATCGGTTGAGGCCCGGGTTAACAACGACCGCCATCGGTGCTGTCGACCTACAGGGTGCCGGTGGAAAATGGACGACTGTTGGTCGAAGAAGGAGGGGAGGAAGGTGTGTTTGTAGGAAGAGAGAGAAGAGGAACACCAAGAGTCTAGGACTGAGAGTAGGGTCTTTGAATGTTGGAACTATGACAGGAAAAGGTAGAGAGCTGGTTGACATGATGCAGAGGAGGAAGGTGGACATACTGTGTGTCCAGGAGACCAGGTGGAAAGGTAGTAAAGCTAGAAGTTTAGGAGCAGGGTTCAAGTTGTTCTATCATGGTGTAGATAGGAAGAGAAACGGAGTAGGAGTTATCTTGAAGAAGGAGTTTGTTAGGAGGTAAAAAGAGTGTCAGATCGAGTGATGAGCCTGAAGCTAGAAATCGAAGGTGTGATGTTCAATGGTGTTAGTGGGTATGTTCCACAGGTAGGATGTACGCGGGAGGAGAAGGATAAATTCTGGTTGGACCTTGATGAAGTGATGCAGAGCATCCCTAGAAGTGAGAGAGTTGTCATTGGTGCAGATTTCAATGGACATGTTGGTGCAGGAAACAGAGATGATGAGGAGGTCATGGGCAGGTTTGGTATCCAGGAGAGGAACGCAGAAGGACAGATGGTGGTTGACTTTGCAAAAAGGATGGAAATGGCTGTAGTGAATACTTTCTTCCAGAAGAGGCAGGAGCATAGGGTGACCTACAGTGCATCCAGAAAGTATTCACAGCGTTTCACTTTTTCCACATTTTGTTATGTTACAGCCTTATTCCAAATCGGATTCAATTATTTTTTTCCCTTAAAATTCTACACATAACACCCCATAATGACAAAATGAAAAAAGTTTTTTTGAGAGTCTTGCAAATTTATTAAAAATAAAAAACAAAGAAATTACATGTACATAAGTATTCACAGCCTTTGCCATGAAGCTCTAAATTGAGCTCATGTGCATCCTGTTTCCACTGATCATCCTTGAGACGCTTCTACTGCTTAATTGGAGTCCACCTGTGGCAAATTCAGTTGATTGGACATGATTTGGAAAGGCACACACCTGTCTATATAAGGTTCCACAGTTGGCAGTGCATGTCAGAGCATAAACCAAGCATGAAGTCAAAGGAATTGTCTGTAGACCTCCGAAACAGGATTGTGACGAGGCACAAGTCTGGGGAAGGGTACAGAAAAATTTCTGCTGCTTTGAAGGTCCCAATGAGCACGGTGGCCTCCATCATCCGTAAATGGAAGACATTTGGAACCACCAGGACTCTTCCTAGAGCCGGCCGGCCATCTAAACTGAGCAATCGGGGGAGAAGGGCCTTAGTCAGAGAGGTGACTAAGAACCCCATGGTCACTTTGTCAGAGCTCCAGCGTTCCTCTGTGGAGAGAGGAGAACCTTCCAGAAGGACAACCATCTCTGCAGCAATCCACAAATCAGGCCTGTTTGGTAGAGTGGCCAGACGGAAGCCACTTCTTAGTAAAAGGCACATGGCAGCCCGCCTGGAGTTTGCCAAAAGGCACCTGAAGGACTCTCAGACCATCAGCAAAAAAATTCTCTGGTCTGATGAGACAAAGATTGAACTCTTTGGTGTGAATGCTAGGCGTTTTGTTTGGAGGAAACCAGACACTGCTCATCACCAGGCCAATACCATCCCTACAGTGAAGCATGGTGGCGGTAGCATCATGCTGTGGGGATGTTTTTCAGCAGCAGGAACTGGGAAACTAGTCAAGATAGAGGGGAAGATGAATGCAGCAATGTACAGAGACATCCTGGATGAAAACCTGCTCCAGAGCGCTCTTGACCTCAAACTGGGGCGGCGGTTCATCTTTCAGCAGGACAACGACCCTAAGCACACAGCCAAGATAGCAAAGAAGTGGCTTCAGGACAACTCTGCGAATGTCCTTGAGTGGCCCAGCCAGAGCCCGGACTTGAATCCAATTGAGCATCTCTGGAGAGATCTGAAAATGGCTGTGCACCGGCGCTCCCCATCCAACTTGATGGAGCTTGAGAGGTGTTGCAAAGAGGAATGGGCAAAACTGCCCAAAGATAGGTGTGCCAAGCTTGTGGCATCATATTCAAAAAGACTTGAGGCTGTAATTGCTGCCAAAGGTGCATCAATAAAGTATTAAGCAAAGGCTGTGAATACTTATGTACATGTGGTCTCTTAGTTTTTTATTTTTAATAAATTTTCAAGAATCTCAAAAAAACTTTTTTCATGTTGTCATTATGGGGTGTTGTGTGTAGAATTTTAAGGGAAAAAATGAATTGAATCCGATTTGGTATAAGACTGTAACATAACAAAATGTGGAAAAGGTAACGCGCTGTGAATACTTTCCGGATGCACTGTATAAGAGTGGAGGTAGGAGCACACAGGTAGACTACATCTTGTGTAGACGGTGTAATCTGAAGGAGATCAGTGACTGCAAAGTAGTGGCAGGTGAGAGTGTAGCCAGACAGCATAGGATGGTGGTGTGTAGGATGACCCTGGTGGTGAAGAAGATGAAGAGGGCAAAGGCAGAGCAGAGGACCAAATGGTGGAAGCTGAAAAAGGAAGAGTGTTTTATGACTTTCAGGAAAGAGTTGAGACAGGCTTTGGATGGTCAGGAGGTGCTTCCAGATGACTGGACAACTACAGCAAATGTGATCAGGGAGACAGGTCGGAGAGTACTTGGTGTGTCATCTGGAAGGAAAGGAGATAAGGAGGCTTGGTGGTGGAATGAGGAGATGCAGGAGTGGATCCAGAGAAAGAGGTTAGCTAAGAAGAAGTGGTACACTGAGAGGACTGAAGAGAGTAGACAGGAGTACAGGGCACGGATTAAAGCAAAAAAAATTTTTTGACTGAATTTTTTTTTCAGACCAGTTCATATTCCCCTGCAATATGCTGCACTACACATTAAGAATGACACCTTTTTCGTGCAATAGTTTCCCAAAGATTTCAAGAAAAAAGGTTAAATGCTGTATTAGTCCCTCAGTTTCTCTAATACAGCATTTAAGTTGTTTTGAGCGGTTTATTTATTGTTGTCATTTGCTTTTAACTTAAATGTTTTGTTCTATTCAATTAAAACTGATGCTTTTTGCAGGGCTTGACTCAGTTTGTATTGGAGTCAAACAAGTAACCATCTACAAATCTTTTCTGTTCAGGTTTTATTCCTCAGGAACAGGACAGAACAATTATAAATAGAACAATTAACAAAAGTGCAATAGTGCCAGAACTAAACACAAGTTTGAATTATTTATTTTATTTTTTGGAGGTAAAACCAAATAATTTAAGCACACTCGATGTTCGTTTCTGGGTTTTCTTTGGTGTTGCTGCGACTCCAGCTGGCTGACAGTTCAATTTGGTGCTGAACAGCAATGCCATGTGTGCAGAGATAGGAGGCATGTGCATTTGAAATGGACAATCTGAAGAGTGCTCTCAGATCTTGTGCAATGGACTTGACTAGGTCAACGAGTGGCTGAGACATGGTGAAAGACAGGTCATGCTCAGCGATGAATGCGCATATGCGAACTTTCAAATTACACACACAGTCAGTCATAGTTGCACAGATCTCACTTGTTGTTGTAGCACCTGGCAAGGAGGTAGTGTGCTGCAGGGAACGAACAGCACTTCTGCCTGATGGCGCATAAGCACTTTTTTTTGCCATTACTGCCATACTGAATATTTTTGTGGCACACAACACAAACACAAGTTCCTGGCAGTTTTAGCTTTTTGCACCAAGAGCTAACTGGCTTTCCGCCGTCGCCTGTCTCATTAAGCCATGCCCATCTCCATTTGTTTTTTAACATATTTATCAATTCTGAAACGTTCGAACCTTCTTTCAGAATCAGTGCGTCCACATTAGCATGTGGAAAATACGGCAAACTCGGTGCGGGACCTGACGTAAACAGGCACGGGCGGGGGTGAGCGCGCACGCGGGTCACGACTTGAGTGTCTCACCACTGTTGGAGCGAAGCAGCCGACGCGGGACAGACAACAGGCGCGGGTGGTGGTGGTGGAAGTCACTGGTGGCACGCGCTGGGCTAGACCGGACCCCTGAGCCCCGAACGCCTACTGGACCTCCGCTACCGCGTCATGGACGTTTCATTTGTGCATTAGCGCGGCACCACAGCCCCGCTTGTCCGGCCGGCTGAGGAGGGGGTGCTTTTTTTATTTTTTATATTTTCTGGTTACATTGTCCCCTCATACCAGCGGACCCGTTCGTACTTTGTTTTTTCATCACTGGAGCGGAATGGCTGAGAGAAGCTCCAGATCCTTCTCTGGGGGGCAGTGGTGAAGTTGCCGTCCTGTGTTTCTGATTGACTAATAGCAAGGCTCTGACTGGCTTTACTGGTTTACACCAGCGTCATTAATTCCATAGTCAAAACTCAATCACAACAAATGCGCGTGCAACTTTTTTTTCCCTCCCTCTTTTTCCAACTGACGGAAATCCGTCTACAGACGGAGAACTTTAATCCCTGAGTACAGGGAGATGCAGCGTAAGGTGAAAGTAGAGGTGGCAAAGGCCAAACAAGGGGCTTACGATGACTTGTATGCTAGGTTGGACAGTAAGGAGGGAGAGACTGACCTGTACAGGTTGGCAAGGTAGAGAGACAGAGATGGGAAGGACGTGCAGCAGGTTAGGGTGATAAAGGATAAGGATGGAAGTGTGTTGACAGGTGCCAATAGTGTGATGGAAAGATGGAAAGAGTACTTTGAAGAGTTGATGAACGAGGAAAATGAGAGAGAACGAAGAGTAGAAGAGGTGACTGTTGTGGACCAGGAAGTAGCAAAGATTAGTAAGGATGAAGTGAGGAGGGCATTGAAGAGGATGAAGAGTGGAAAGGCACTTGGTCCGAGAGGCATCTGGCTGCAGACCTCCACTGTGAGGACGGGAAGTAACCATAAGCGTCCGATAGGTGGCCGTAACGCACCTGAAGTTGGTTTACTAACCGCTAAATAAATCAAAAGAAGAAGCCATTTCACGCGAGTGATCGTCTGGCATTTACGGTGAGTTGTTGATTTTTATTATCCACAGAAAATGTAAATTACGGTGGCTGACAGGGGAAAATGACGTGCATGTACACAAACGAGCTGCAAGTACATTAATGCGCTGCATAAATGAGAAGAAATGCAAAAAGAAAACGCTGCATATCCAGTCACACAGTGGAAGTAGTAGTGACAGTAGTGAGCTTTTCACCTGAGAGGCAGACAATGGTGAGCGAGACAAGTAACGTTAGTTGAGGGAAAGGCTGGATGAAAAGGTTTGTCTTCTCTCATCTCCATGGATAAACATAAATAACAGAGAGAACACATGGAGATCGTAGTAAAACACCTTCAGCACCCATATAATCACAGTGACTGAAAAGCTAAGGACTTAAAAACTCCTAAACATTTAGGGAAACTAGATGTCCACTGTCTCTGACATAACATATGTGTGCGGGGGGGGGGGGGGGGGGGGGGGGTATGTGTGGGTTTATGTAGGCCTATCGGGGGGGATGGGGGGACCTGTGTGTTTTTTGTTTTGTTTTTTTTTGTAAAGCGCTTTGTGCTGCATTTCTTTTGTATGAAAAGTGCTCTATAAGTAAAGTTTGATTGATGGATTGATAACCATGCCGACTTTTTATTGCTGCTCGCTCATGTGTGACTGGATATGCAACGTTTTCTTTTTGCATTTGTTTTCATTTATGCAGCACGTCTGTAGATGCAACGTTTTCTTGTTGCAGCGCGTTTCTGTTTATGCAACGCATTCATGTATTTGCAGCTCGTTTGTGTATATTGTACATTTGCCCCTGTCAGCCACCGTAGTAAGTGCATGTTTTTTGTGTTCTTCGTCAGTATAGCTGTTGCAAACTCATGTAGGAGTCATTAATGATGCAGTTATTGGATATAGGTCACTTTTATAAGTAGATGTAAACAGGCGGTACAAAAAAATCAGATATATACATCAAGTCAGTATTAGGCAAAAAGACCTGCAGTGTAAATGAGGCCTAGAAATGTATGTAGAAATTAAGTTTTTTCACATTTTAACTGTAAGCAAAGATAAATTAATTTGAAATAAAGTCCATGTACTATAATTCAAACACATAACACAATTTTATATCCTTTTCAGATGCACCATTCAATGTTGAAGTCAGTCAGAAAGCCTGCAGTAGAACGCTGCACAACATGCTGCAGTTTGTTTCACTGCCCCCTTTGCCCCAAAGGCATGTTTAAACCAAGCATCCTGTCGAAGCTTCAGCGACATTTGGAGGTCCACCTAAAAATACCATTACATTTGAAGGTAATGTCATTGCATTTTAGATTAAAGTTATACCCACATGCACACAATTGTGTCATGTGACTTGTTTGTCATTGTCTAATCTAAACATTTTCTTGACTTGCTTTTAGAGAAGATCTGGACAGATGCATCAAAAGCCCTCCTGTGAGGTGAGGTGTCACCAGTGTTTAGGCTGAAGAAAAGAAGGGTGGATGACATTACTATGGTGAAACTTTAATTTTGTTTTAGTCCCATTTCAGTTTTTCTTTTGTTTCAGGTTGGAAACCAGCATTTCTATTTCCCTATTTTTTCAACAGTCTTTTTTCCAAATTGTACTCCAATTGTGGACTTGCTTTAAAGAATATGCCATTTATGAGTTAAGGTCACACCTGCTGTCTCTAAAAATAAACAGTGTCTAGATAATGCATGATTGGATTGAAAATTAACATTTGTTGAGCTGACTAATACGTCAGGGTGGACTACTTGAACGGGTCCTAATGGGATCTTTTCTTTTTCTTCTTTTTGGAGGTCAGGCTTGAATATTACAACTGATCTTTTTACTTATCTACATATTTTCAGGAAGAAAAGCAGCAAGCTGAGGTTTCAGTCAGACCTGCTGATGTGAGCACACCAGTGGAAGTGGTAGGCTATTCTCACTGTATCTATTGGTCAGATACTGTTGGTGCAGCAGTTACGGAACAGAAAGACATTTTTTTATTTCTGTCTTTTCTATAGGACTCGGTTGAAGTGCGTATTCTGCATGATTGCAGACATGCAGCAGAGTGGGTTGAGGCCAATAAGACACTCTTCTCTGCCAGAGTGGACCTGCCTGAAGTTCTATACATGGGGGAGGAGGAACAGGCTGAGGCTGCTCTGCAGGATAAAAGACATGGATGAGCAGGAAAGGGAAGAAATCCTGGAGGTCTTCAAATTCACATTCTACAACACTGAGGACATGTGGACATTTTGTGACATAGTAGTGGACGAAAACAATTACTTGGCACATTGTGAATGTCACAAAGATGAATAATTGAAGGATAACAGAACATTTGATCATGTTGTGACTTTGTGTGTTCATGTTTTGTTTTCTCATTGAGCACTTAATAATTCACTTGAACTACACTGTAGATCTCAAGAGTTTGGGTAGTAGTTGGTGGTATTTAGGTGCTCCAGCAGCACAAGAACATAATTAGCATAGACAAAAGATCCTCAGCTTTATAGGCTACAAACAGACACTTGAGCCCCAAGTCACCCACGTTTATGTTTTCCGTAATGACCTAAGCTGTAATATTACACAAAACAGTGTATATTGCTCTACGTACATGGCAATCATTAATGAGAAGTGTTTTGAAAAAGACAAATGCTAATGCTTCACTTGTCCAAATAAAAAGAACCAGAAAAGCACTCAGAGAGCGCAGTACTCCTTCAAGGCTGTTCATTCCCCACATGGCATTGTCAGAAATGTTGAATTTCTGAATGTGTCTGACTATCTGTGTCTGAAATGTGAATTATTTTATATAAATGCAGCATTTGTCTATTAACTAATAATTTATTTTATTAAATATGCAGCGGGCGGCATGAATTGATGCAGGCAACTGACAAAGCGTTTGCTTGTTGTCATAGTTACAGCGACGCCGTGCCGGCCGCTGTCTCTGTGGGAAATGTTTAACAAATCCGTGGATCCAGACTATAAGCCGCATTACTGGCAAAATCTAATGAGGTGGTCCTTGTGTCATTTCTGACCTTCCCTGAACATTTCATCCATATCCGTTATTGCCTTTCTGAGTAGTGTTCCCAACAGCCGGATTCACAGAAGGACAAACGTACGCCGATCGTCACATAACTCCACCGCGTTCCTTGGCGGAGTAATTATAAATTCTCAATATACTCTTGATACGGTTACTGGCAAAATATAAATGTGTGCTTCACAGGCATAAAAAGTCACGGTGGGGCTCATCCATCCATTAATTTTCTTCCGCTTATCCGGAGTCGGGTCGACTGCAGACCTCCACTGTGAGAGCGACCTCACAGTGGAGGTCTGCATCCAGGGTAGCTCCTCACCCTGTCTCCAAGGCTGAGCCCAGCCTGCCTGCGGAGGAAACTCATTTTGGCCGCTTGTATTCGCTGTACGGTGGGGCTCATGCATAACATAAAAGGAAAACACAGAACAAAAACGACAAAACAGAAGTTTAATATATAAATAAAAACGATATATAACATAGACAAGGGATTAATAGATTTTATGTTCTATTATTAACTAATTAATGCATTAGCACGAAAATCAATTCCACCGGAAGTCCCTACACGATTTTATTTCGATTTTATTTTGTAATGCATCCCGTGCATTTCCCGTCCTGACAGTGGAGGCGTCCTGACAGTGGAGCCTGCACCGGAAGCGACCTCACAGTGGAGGTCTGCAGCCAAATGCTTTTGCTTGGTCCTGATGATATACCTGTGGAGGTATGGAAGTGTCTTGGAGAGGTAGCAGTAGAGTTTCTGACTGGGTTGTTCAACAGGATCTTAGATAGTGAGAAGATGCCCGAGGAATGGAGGAGAAGTGTGCTGGTGCCCATCTCTAAGAACAAGGGAGATGTTCAGAGTTGTGGCAACTACAGAGGAATAAAGCTGATGAGCCACACGATGAAGCTATGGGAAAGAGTAGTTGAAGCTAGGCTAAGGGCAGAGGTGAACATCTGTGAGCAGCAGTATGGTTTCATGCCAAGAAAGAGTACAACAGATGCAATATTTGCTTTGAGGATGTTGATAGAGAAGTACAGAGAAGGTCAGAAGGAGCTGCATTGTGTCTTTGTAGATCTGGAGAAAGCTTCTGACAGGGTGCCCAGAGAGGAACTGTGGTTTTGTATGAGGAAGTCTGGAGTGGCAGAGAAGTGAAGAGTGGTGCAGGACATGTATGAGGACTGTAAGACAGTGGTGAGGTGTGCTGTAGGTGTAACAGAGGAGTTCAAGGTGGAGGTGGGACTACATCAGGGATCAGCTCTGAGCCCCTTCTTGTTTGCTATGGTGATGGACAGGATGACAGACGAGGTTAGACAGGAGTCTCCATGGACTATGATGTTTGCAGATGACATTGTGATCTGTAGTGAGAGCAGGGAACAGGTGGAGGAGAAGCTAGAGGCGTGGAGGTTTGCCCTGGAAAGGAGAGGAATGAAGGTTAGCCGCAGCAAGACGGAGTATCTGTGTGTGAATGAGAGGGACCCAAGTGGAAGAGTGAGGTTACAGGGAGAAGAGATCAAGAAGGTGGAGGATTTTAAGTACTTGGGGTCAACAGTCCAGAGCAATGGAGAGTGTGGAAAAGAGGTGAAGAAGCGTGTACAGGCAGGCTGGAACGGCTGGAGAAAAGTGTCAGGTGGCATGATGATGATTTTTTCAGCTAAAATGAAAGGAAAGGTTTACAAAACTGTGGTGAGACCAACCATGTTGTTTGGTCTGGAGACAGTGTCCCTGAGGAAAAGACAGGAGGCAGAGCTGGAGGTAGCAGAACTGAAGATGCTGAGGTTCTCTTTGGGAGACACCAGGATGGATAGGATCAGGAATGAGTCCATCAGAGGGACAGCACATGTTAGAGGCTTTGGAGATAAAGTCAGAGAGGCCAGACTGAGATGGTTCAGACATGTCCAGAGGAGAGAGAGTGAATATATTGGTAGAAGGATGCTGAGTTTCCCACTGCCAGGCAGGAGGCCTAGAGGAAGACCAAAGAGGAGGTTTATGGATGTGGTTAAAGAGGACATGAAGGTAGTTGGTGTGAGAGAAGAGGATGCAGAAGACAGGGTTAGATGGAGGCAATTGATTCACTGTGGCGACCCCTGAAGAGAAAAGCCGAAAGGAAAAGAAGAAGAATAATTATCAGATGAGTAACATATTTTATTTAAGAAAAGGGAGAATGTCATTACTTCATTTATTTATGAGTAAAGCTGCATGTCATTAGGATTAAAGCAACACATTCTTTCTGTGAACAATAACAATATATTGTATTTGATATACTGTATGTCAGAATAGTTTTAAAAACATTTCATTTAATATTTCGTTGTTATTATTTGGTTATAATTATTTGTATTGATTGTAAACATGATCAGTATGTGAACATGATTTATGTGTGAATTATTTGTGAAACTACAGCAAAGCATTTTGTATTTCTTCTGTTTTTTTCTGTAGTTTTCACGGTGCTTATCGTACATGGTGCTCGTTGAGAGTAAGAAATAAATCGACACAAGTTTGAAACTCTCTGCATCTTGATTGATGAACCCAAGGGGCCGCTATAAGTAGTGTTTTGGTACTAGACATCGGTCTCCAGACCACTTTTTGAAGGTCTCAGTCTTGTCACAGACCCGACGTCATTTTTACTCAGTCTGGTCTCGGTCACGGAGGACTTAGAATTTTACTGTGAAACCAGCTGAGACCGCGGCTGCAGTGACAGCACTGAACTGTCTCTCAACTGACTTCCTAAAACAGCTCAGTTCAAGTGGAAGCTACAGTGAGTCATCACAGAGAGAAGCCATTCCTTGAAAACCTGTCCTTTCTGTATTTACAGAATAAAGTCGTCCCGTTACACATACGTCCATGCCTTTGTCTTCATGTGTGTAACAAACATATATAAGGAAAAGGCATGTGGTACTGTTTGAAGTTGGGCTTACGCTTCTCATGAACAATAATGAGAAAAACCACATGAAGCTTTGATTATTTTACATCAGCGTTAGCTAATGTCAGCTCTGCCGTGCTGCTGCTGCTCACTTGGATGAGAGAACTACTGATGTGACAGAGGAGTGTCCAGCTCAAATGATGCTCCCTGTCTATGAAAAAGGTACGTCTCACGTATGCAACTTGGCCTGGCAACATACACACTTCATTTTAGTGCCAATTTTTAGAATTAAAACACATGATTGCAGAATAAATGTGTAACTTGAATATAAATTAAACTTAATATTTCTATATCACAGTTTTAGCGTTGTGAGTTCCCTCTTCTATGGCTTGTTCAATCACACAATCTTTCCCACACTGAGTGTACTTAAAAGAAAAAAATACACACCTATCCCTGTTCTGAAAATGACTGTAATGCCACTGTTAAAGTAAGAAAATGAACTGGTGTGGTCATTTAATATCATATCTTTGTGTAACTATTTGAAAAACATGGCTGCCATAATGCTCCTGTTATGTATTGTGCTGATTCATTCATTTGTGTTTTTAATATGGTACATGTAGATGTTTCATGAATTCATAAAGCTTTCTTTTCTGTTCATCTTACACTGTAAATAAGATTCTTTTTAGATATGATTCATTGTTATATGACCAGATGTCTTTATGATTTACAGATTGTTGGAGTACAAGGCGGGGCACGAGAAAGATAGCAGCAAACTTTGTGATCCTTTACACAGAAGAGTTCAGGTCTACAGTCTACATTCACCAAGGCAGCGAGCATCACTGAAGCCACTGGCAAACATTTAATAGTTGGATGTAGTGTGCTGCTTCCATTTGTGGAAAATGGACATTTTAAACACTTTGCAGTGCTGACCTTTAGTCAAGGCCCTCCAGCAGTCTCTGATGAGAAGATTCTCTGGAATCTTTACAAAAACAAACATGGCAAAAGAAAGTGAAAGAGAGGAACCTTTGACTATAAAGTGTACTTTTTGGTTCCCCTGCTGGATCCACAGTTTGGACTAAGTTGGATGGATCTGGACGTTACCATTGGAGGAAATGCAACATCAGTGAAGAAGGCAAGAGATGAAGTGAAGAAGTCACTGACAGGTTAGTAAACATTCTATACTGCTGAAAATATTATACCATTAAAAACCCTAAAATAGTCATAAAGTGTTTAAACTACATTCATTGTTGTCATAAAAATACTATAAAATTGATGATCTCTTGAATCTGACATGGTCTTTATATATAACCTACCAGGACCTTAATATTTTTGTGTGTCTTTGTTTATGTTTTTCAGACACTTTGACCACAGAAGTGGAGAACATAATGAACAGTGAAGAAGATGCAACAGAATCAGGAGCCATGAATGTTTATCTATCCAGTGATTCACCACCAGCCAAATGCCCACGCCTTCTGTCCCACTACAAGGCTCACAAGAAACACAACTTCACCCAGGATTCAAGTATTGGAACACAGATTGGAAAGAACTTTGAAGCCAGACTCCAACACTGACAATGAACTTGTCTTTTGGGCAAAAAAAATGAAAGTTTTCCTCAGCTGCACAAATTGACACTGAAGGTGCTGACAGACAATAGAAACTATGAAATATTTGTTTGATACATTTCATATTGATTGTTTGTTTATAGTTGCAGACAAGAGTATTACAGGAAACCTTATACTTGCCTAAAAACTACACTGAATAACTGTTGAATAAAATGGTTAAGTGAAATTTGGTGTGGTCTTAGTCTTGACTCTGTCTTGCTTCGTCTTGGCCTCGACACACTGTGGTCTCAGCCATGTCTTGGTATCAGTTTAGGTGGTCTCAACTACAACACTAGCAGTAAGTCCACCTATCAGGTGATCAGGAATCACAGAGTCATCAGGATAAATCAGAATCTCTGCTGGTGAGAAGGTGGACTGTTCAGGTGGTCAAACATTTGAACATTGTTCTCCACATCTTCTCCTTCCTGCTTCTTGTCCAACAGCTGAACTGCAGAGTTTAGTCATCGAACAAACATCAAACACTAAAGGGTTGTTCTGGTGTTTCCTTTTCATTGACGTCTATCTGAAACATTCCATTTTGGAAAATGGTGGAAACTAAAACAGAACCTGGAACCAAGACTGTACAGGTTCTTACAGGTTCTGGTTCTGTGATGCAGGTTCCAGCTTGTTAAGTTCCTGTAGTGGAAGAGGCCTCATTAAGAGAAACTAGAGCTAAAGGTCAGTAACAGAACTGATGTGAGTCATAGAAATACAGAAAACCTCCCACCTCAGCTGTTCTGTTCATCATGAATAAAAACACATTTTAAATGGTCATCAGTTGAACAGGTTGATGAGTCCTGACCTGAGAGCTTCCAGTTTACAGTGTGGACTCTCCAGTCCAGCAGAAAGACTCTCCACTCCTGAATCCTGCAGGTTGTTGTTAGTCAGGTCCAGCTCTGTCACACTGGAGGACTGGGAGCTGAGGACTGAGGACAGAGCTCCACAGCTTCTCTCTGACAGATTACAGCCACTCAGTCTGAAGAGACAAAAAGCAGATTATACCGATGAAACAGCAGGAAAATTTAAAGTGTCATCAGTTTCCAACTACTTACAGAACTTTCTTGGAGGCTTTGACCACTGGCAGCAGCCTCAGAAGAGCCTCCTCTGAAGCAGAGTATTTCTTCAGGTCAAACACGTCCAGATGTTCTCCTGATGACAGTAAGATGAAGACCAGAGCTGACCACTGAGCAGGAGACAGTTTATCTGTGGACAGATGTCCTGATCTCAGGGACTGTTGGACCTCCTCCACTAGAGAAACATCCTTCAGTTCATTCAGACAGTGGAACAGATTGATGCTTCTCTCTGCAGACACGTTCTCACTGATCTTCTTCTTGATGTACTTTGCTGTTTCCTGATTGGTCTGTGAGAGACTTCCTGTCTGTGTCAGCAGGCCTCGTAGGAGATTCTGATTGGTCGGCAGTGACAGACCCAGGAGGAAGCGCAGGAACAAGTCCAGGTGTCCGTTTGGACTCTGCAAGGCCTCGTCCACAGCTCTCTGGTAGAAACGTGTTGGATCTATCTTCTGTCTGAACAGTTCAGACCACCAGGATGTTGTTTGTTGTTGTTCTTCCAGCAGGTTGACTCCAGAGTTGATGAAGGTCTGATGGACATGAAGAGCAGCCAGAAACTCCTGAACACTCAGATGGACATAGCAGAACACCTTGTCCTGGTTCAGTCCTCTCTCCTCTTTAAAGATCTGTGTGAACACTCCTGAGTACTTTGAGGCTGCTCTCATATCGATGCCACACTCTGTCAGGTCGGACTCATAGAAGATCAGGTTTCCTTTCTGCAGCTGCTCAAAAGCCAGTTTTCCCAGAGACTCAATCATCCTCCTGCTGTCTGGACTCCAGTGTGGATCTGTCTCAGCTCCTCCATCATACTTGACCTTCTTGACTTTGGTCTGAACCACCAGGTGGTGGATGAACATCTCAGTCAGGGTTCTGGGCAGATCTCCTCCCTCTCTGCTTCTCAGCAGCTCCTCCAGAACTGTAGCAGTGATCCAGCAGAACACTGGGATGTGGCACATGATGTGGAGGCTTCGTGACTTCTTCATGTGGGAGATGATGCTGCTGGCCTGCTCCTCATCTCTGGATCTCTTCCTGAAGTACTCCTCCTTCTGTGGGTTGGTGAACCCTCTGACCTCCGTCACCATGTCCACACAGTCAGGAGGGATCTGATTGGCTGCTGCAGGTCGTGTGGTTATCCAGAGGCGAGCAGAGGGAAGCAGATTCCCCCTGATCAGGTTTGTCAGCAGCACATCCACTGAGGTGGACTCTCTAACATCAGTCAGGACCTCATTGTTGTGGAAGTCCAGAGGAAGGCGACACTCATCCAGACCATCAAAGATCAACACAACCTGGAAGTCTTCAAAGCTGCACATTCCTGCTGCTTTGGTTTCACTGAAGAAGTGATGAACAAGTTCCACCAAACTGAACTTTCTCTCTTTCAGCACATTCAGCTCTCTGAAAGTCAATGGAAACATGAAGTGGATGTCCTGGTTGCTTTTGTCTTCAGCCCAGTCCAGAGTCAACTTCTGTGTTAACACTGTTTTCCCGATGCCAGCCACTCCCTGTGTCATCACTGTTCTGATTGGTCCATCTCTTCCAGGTGAGCCTCTAAAGATGTCTTCTGCTCTGATGTTTCTTTCTGCTCTGTCTGCTTTCCTGGATGCTGCTTCAATCTGTCTGACCTCATGTTCATCATTGACCTCTGCAGTCCCTCCCTCTGTGATGTACAGCTCTGTGTAGATCTCATTCAGGAGGGTCGGCTGTCCTGCTTTAGCGATGCCCTCAAACACTCTCTGGAACTTCTTCTTCAGAGAACATTTAAGTTTACGTCCACAAACTGGAGCAACAAGTTCTGAATGAAGAAACAACATGAGATCAATGAATAAATGACAGTAAATATTGCAGCAGTTCATCCTCCTAAAGACTGATTGTGTGAAGATATTCTGAGACTTTAGTAAATGTTCTGTTGATCAGCAGCTTCAGTCTTTACACAAATCCTCTTACTGCTCTGCAGACAGTCAGCCAGCTTCTCCTGCTTCATCCTCCTCAGGAACAACACTGTGATCTGCTCAAACATCTCTCTGCTGCTCCTCTCATCTTCATCATCACCCTCCAACTCCTCCTCATCCTCCCTCTGACTCTCTGAGCATTCTGGGTAATCTGGACTCACAACCTTCTGCATCTTCTTCAGCTCCTTCTTCACAAAAGTCACCATGTTGTCCTCCAGCAGCTGGAACAGAGAAATGTGTCAATGAGTCCATCAGAGTCAAATCATGGAGCCAAACATCAGATCCATGTTGGACACACTGACAGTCCACTGGTCTACAAAGAGCAGCATGGAGACGCCTGAACACAGCAGATGGAGAACAACTTGTTGTCCATGAACTCACCATGAATATGGAGTCCAGGTGATGCTGCTGGACAGACTGAGCTCTGGGAACCTCTGAGTTCTGCTGCTCCACTCTGTGGATCAACATCAACAGTTAACTCTCAGTTTATCACACAGAGACAAACACCAGCTGAAGGTCCATGATGTTCATTAGAGATTCCAACATTAGTCTGTTTTCCACTGCAGGAACTTTCTGTTCATTTTGACTCATCATCAGTCTTTGTTCTCACTACAGGAACCGTCCCTGTAGAACCTCTTTCAGGACTGTTTATAGGGGTTCAACATTCCTTCTAGCATACAGGCTAATATACAAGCTATCATTTAGGCTAACATAAAGGCTAACAAGGCTTTTATCATCACAGAACTGGAGTTTTGTCCAGTGAAACTGTTTCTTGATACTTTAGTGAACTCAGAGTTCTTGCTGTGATCCACCTGGTTCTGTTTTTAATGTCTCTGTGTATGATGTTCACGTTATCAGCATCACTTCTTCAAAACATTTGTTCTGTTTGATGAGGAGCCAATCTGTGATCAAACTAGCAGCTCTGAAACCTTGTTCTGAACATCTTACCCCTCTGCAGCAGGACCTGGTTCTCCTTTAAAATAAGGAGGATTATCCTTAGACCAGTCACTCCTGAAGGACACACAGCTGGATGCAGGTCCAGGTCCAGGTCCAGGTCCAGGTCGATTCCTGTCAATAATGATGCAGCAGTGATGTGATGCTGAGCTCTGACATGCAGCAGAGTCCTGGACAGTTAGAGATGGTGGTCTCACCTCTGAGCTTTGCTCTGGTTCTCCTGTTCCCCACACAGAGAGCTTTTAGAGGGAGGGACTCCCTCCTCTCTGTCCTCACACTCATCCATGATGCTCAACTCACAGCAGCTCACACACACTTTCTACCTTCACCTGCACAGGAAACAAACCTCATTCATCCACTCAGATTCTCCTGAAAAGATCAGCTGCTGCACTTCTACTATCAGTCCAGCAGATGGAGTCATGGAGCTGCAGAGACTCACAGAGAAACCGAAAATAAAAAAGACACGACACAGTTTGTATTGTGAAGAAACATCAGCAGCTGATCAAACTGACTGAAGTCAATCAATAATCTAATAGAAATACTGACTGATTGCAGTGAATAATTAACCTGATAATCATATTGATGGATGTTTAAACAGCAGTGATCCAGAGTTTGTGGTGAAATAAGAAGTGAACATGTAGAAACATGACAGAGCAGAAACAAACAGCAACATTACTGAAGTTAAAGCAGCAAACAAAGCAAACTTACACTTTATTCAAAGCGCTGAAGAAGAACAAAGTTTCCAGTCCACTCCTGGACGCTCATAGCCTAGCCGCGCTAGACAACCCACGGCAACGAATTTAATTCTCTGCCAGGGTGGGTCTAGTTACCCTCCATAAGGCTCGAGGCTGGATTCTCCTAAAACTGGCCGGACCAATCACCATGAAGTGTAGAGTCAGAAGGCGGCGTAACTAAGTGACGACAGAGGCGTGACGATTCTGACAGAAACAACCGGCGCACAATAAAGTTATCTTTCGACTCGGCTTTGGCCACAGCCCTTAAAGATTTGAAGCTAAAATTCAACTTGAAAGATAACCAAAGAACGGCACTGAAGTGTTTCATTGAGAAGAAAGACGTATTTGGACTTATGCCGACGGGATATGGCAAATCCTTAATATACCAGTTGGCTCCGCTGGTTGGGAAGCTAATGGGACTTAGCCACAATCCGCCGGCGCTCTCGGAACTCCGTCAGCCTATTCGTTGCGCTGATTGGTTGTATACCTACCCAATTGCTGCAGAGTGATTTGATAGACAACCTTTTAGCCCGCCTCCCTCCCTGTCGAGCTTCCCTAGACCCTTTAAAAAAAATAAATTTTAAGGTCTTTATTCCACAATTTAATTAATATAACAAAAAAAACAATAACAAGAAGAAAATAAACTCACATTTCCATTTACAAATCTTGCTTACATCTGAACATAGCAGGTAGATAAGACATTCCTTTACATGAACAAAATGCATTTTAACTTAAAAAAAATATTAAAACAAAATAAATCCAATAATAGGGTTAATGACTTAAAGGGATTAAGCGTGGTTACATTACACAGGATTATAACTTAGAAATCAAGAGACTTTAATAAGGTTTCATATAAATCGCATAAAGACTGATTTACTTCTGACAGTATCTTTAAGGATAATAGATCATTTTTAATTTCATTTTTAAAACAGATTATAGAGGGTTTACAGTTTTTCCATTTACTTTGATGTATATGATACTTCCCCATAATGCAAATAATGTTCACCATTTTAGAAATGTTTTTTGGCAGACCATCCATATAAACATCACCTGCAGCATATTAAACAAAGAATTGTTTATATCAATATTCAACCAGCTGTAAACAGCTTTCCAGAAAAGTTGTGTGATAGAACAAGAAAAGAACAAGTGTTCAATTGTTTCATGTTCTGTCATACAGAACACACAAGGATTAACTTCAAAATTTAATCTTTTCCTTAGAGTTTCAGCAGCAGGATAGATATTATTTATTATTTTAAACTGAACTTCTTTAACTTTAGGTAAAATTGGCCACTTAAGATAGCTACAATATGTCTTCATCAACGCAGTTTCGTTATCTGCTATCTTTATTTTGGTTGATTTATTTATATCATTGAATAACTTCTCTTTTAACACACTTCTAAGTACTTTGTTGTTACATTTTTTCTCATCAAACTTCACTTCACCTATTTTAAGGTCAGGCATTTTGACAGATACATTTGATTGTGTAAGGATATTTTTAATCATGTGTAATAGGGGGAATGGAATTGCTCTATAGATTCGATTAAATTCTCTATACGAACATTTTAAATCATATTTTTCTACAAAGGAATTCATTTGCAATAGATTGCCATTTATATCCATTAAGTCAGTAACAAATATAATTTTTTTATCATACCATTCTTGTTTAAATAAGGTTTTCCTGTTACTAGTGATGGTTCTGTTGTTCCACAAGGTGGAGCTGTGTGGTGTGAAGTTGTGTGTGAACATCATTTTCCAGTAGAACAATATTTGTTTGTGGAAGTCAGATAATGTGATTGGCAGTTTAAATACATCAAAATCACATCTTAACAAAAATTCTAATCCACCCACATTTTGGAAAAGACATTTTGGTATATGGAACCATATAGAATCGGCATTTGCCAAATACGCTTTAATCCAATTCATCCGAAATACACCAATCATGGATTCAAAATCAGGGGCTTTCAATCCACCATTACCATATTCTTTAATCATTACAGACTTTTTAAGATAATGGGTCTTATTTTTCCAAATGAACCTAAAAATGACGGAGTTTACCTTTTTAATCATTTGAGGAGGAACATAAAGGGCTTGACAAGGATACACTAGTTTTGATAAGCCTTCTGCTTTTGTCAGCAAGATTCTACCAAAAATAGACAGATCTCTCATAAGCCAAAGGTTAAGATTTTTTCCCACTTTATCTCCTCTCCCTTCTAAGTTTAGTTGCTGTCTCTTATTTTTATCTTGAGATATTATTAAACCTAGGTATTTAAATTCAGTTTTAACAGAAATAGAGCTTATATTTGTCTCAGCACAAGGGTGAAGAGATAATATTTCACATTTTTCCAAGTTTAAGCACAAACCTGATGCTCTAGAGAAAATCGATATTATATCCAGGGCTTTCTTAATGAAAGATTTATCATTTAGAAAGATTACCGTGTCATCTGCAAATTGACTTATCCGATATTCATAATCAAAAATGGTAATTCCTTTAATTTGAGAGTGACTTACAATTAGATAAGCAAGCATCTGTGTACATAAAATAAACAGTTTGGGAGAAAAAGGGCAACCCTGCCTGATTCCACGTAAGATCTTAATTCGGGGTGTCATTCCAGGGTTGAGGGAGATGTAACTATAAATATCGCTGTATAACATTTTAATCACCTTGCAGAACCTTTCTCCAAATCCAAATTTTTTGAGCACCGTGAACATAAACTCATGTTCAACAGTATCAAAAGCCTTGAAAAAATCAATGAGTAACACAAAACTATCTGGTTCAATATACGATTGGTAGTCCATCATATCCAGAATTAGTCTAATATGGTTGTGAATATGTCTTCCCTTTATAAAGGCTGATTGATATTCTTCTACAAGTTTTCCCATTATTTGTTTTAAGCGATTAGCATAAATTAAAGCAAGCAGTTTATAATCATTACATAATAGGGTTATTGGTCTCCAGTTTTCTAACCTCATCAGATCGTTTTGTGGTTTAGGTAGCAAGGATATCAAACCTGTTTTCATAGTGGGGGACAAGCAACCTTTCTGAATACAATCCAGTCAAGCTTTATACAGTAATTTACTCAGGTCTGCCCAAAAATGTTTGAGAAATTCAGATGTTAAACCATCAATCCCTGGTGATTTATTGTTTTTCATTTGCTTTAATGCATTTTCAATTTCTAGTAGGGTTAATTCTTCTTCTACTAAATGTTTGTCATCTGCATCCAGTTTTTTAATGTTTCCACTGATGCTTTTGAATAGAATGTCACATTCTGATTGATTAAATTTTGACAGATATAAATTATTATAGAAGAGACTAATTTCATCCTGGATCAATTTCTTATCTTCTAATACAACATCATCCTTTGTCATAAGCTTACTTATGTTTCTCTGTGTCTGTCTTTGTTTTTCAAGTCCAAAAAAGTATGCTGAGCTCTTTTCACCCTTTTCAATCCATCTAGCTCTTGAACGAATATAAGCTCCACCTGCCTTTGCTGTGTACATGTCATCTAACTGGGACTGCAGTAACTTCAGTTCGGTTTCGTCTTCTGGGGATTGTTGAGAATTATTTGTTAAAGAGTTGATTTTTTCAATTAGATCCTTTTGTTTGTGTTTCTTTGTGTGACAGTTCTTTACCTCTGTTAATTGCTATACGCTTGGCCTCAAACTTAAACCATTCCCATTTACTAGTATCGCTCATATCTATTTTCTCAACTTCCGAGATAAGAGACTTCACCTGATCACAAAATCCAACATCTTTCAGTAAGTCATTGTTAAACTTCCAAATATGCGGAGAATTTTGATGATGCTTGGATATTTCTAAATTTAGACTTATCATGCAATGGTCCGTGAGTGGAGAAGCTGAAATGTCACATTTTGAAATATCATTGCATAGCTTGCTTGAAATCAGCCAATAATCTAATCTTGAGCATTGGCCATTACCTGCAGAGTTGTACCAAGTATACTGGACAGATGTTGGATTTAATGATCTCCAGTAATCAATTATGTTTGTTGTTGTGCATAAATTCAGTAATGTGTCACTGTAAACAGGTTGAGAATATCTGTGGGGTAACCTATCTAACCAGGAATCTGGGGCTATGTTGTGATCTCCTCCCAATATCACATTATCTGAAGAAAATGTCATTTTCCATTCATTTATAAGTTCATTTAGCTTTGTATAAAAATTTGCATTAACTGTTTTGTTGTTATAGCCATAAATGCATATTAAGATATCACATTTACCATTTGTCTCTACTGCCACCATTAACCAGTGACCTTCAGTATCCCATTTATGGTCAATGATAGTGCCTGGAAATCTATTAAATAATATCATGACTCCCGCTGAGTGTGACGTTCCATGTGCAAAAAATGCATAATCCCCCCATTGAAGTTTCCAAAATTTTTCATCAGTCTTAATTGAGTGAGTCTCCTGTAGAAAAACACATTGTGATTTTTGAGCCTTACAAAACAGAAAAATGGCTTTACGCTTAGTGCTATTTTTTAAACCCCTAACATTTAATGACATAAAGGAAATTATGATTGTTCAAGATGTGCTTAAACTTCGCTTTTTCCGTGCAGGAATGAACATGTTGTCCTTAACAGCATCATAATATATCATAAAAGAAGAAAAAACATACCAATTTAACATTCAACTCTTAATACCTCTTTGAACCATTTTAACTTCCAACTGGTAAGATTTGTATTAACAGAGAATTTTATCTGTGAACATAAAATATATCTTACCATACTTTTAAGTTCCTGTCTTGTTCTACAAGACAGGAACTTAAAACTTTGGTTTAACAAAAAAATGCTTCTAGTATTTGTTTCTTAAAGCATTTTTTATGGGTCAACTCTGCGTCCATCAATGAGTGCAAACCCTTCCCTTAATGAGGCCTTCTTCCCGTTTCGTCTAGCTTCTTGCACCTTGGGCCACAGCTTTGCATGAGCCTCACGATCCTCCTTTGAGAAGTCTTCCTTGAACTGAATGTTCATCTCTCTGCAGACCCTGGCCTCTCTTGATTTCTTCCAGATTTCGTCACGGATAGTTCGCAAAAAATGTATGATTATTGGTCGAGGCATCTTGTTGGTGGCTGCGTCGTTCCTCTTTCCCAAGCGGTGAACTGTGTCTACTGAATCGCGGAGCTTCTCCACTGACAGCGGGATCACTCGTGTCAGGATGCCAATCACAGACTCTCTTGTGTTCTCCTTTTCTTTTTCGGGAAGGCCCATCAGTCTTAGATCCCACCTTCTTTTATATCTTTCTTGCTCCAAACACATCTGCTTAAGTGAGGTATTTTCTTTTTTCAGTGACACCATTTCGTCTTTTATTTTGGTTATTTCTTCTTTATTTTCTCTCACAGCTTGTGCGTTTGCTTCCATTCGACTTTCAAAGGTTTTCATTCTGTTGTCTTGCTCATCAAATCTTTTTATCAGAGCTTGAATTGCATTTAAGATGGTTTCATTAGTAACCTCACCCGGCTGGTTGTTCTTAGCCTTTGATTTCTGTTTCTTGGGATTTGGGCTGGGCAGTGGTGTATGATCGTGAGGCATTTTCGAGTTTGTACCATTCATCTCCTCCATGTCGAACATTTCTTCCACATCCTCATCATCGCATGCCTCTTGGAGGACCTTCCTGTTGTAGTCATGGTCCGATAGCATTTGAGTTTTAGCAGCTTTGCTAGCGTTAGCCATCTCAATGATGTTGAAAAAAAACGAGAGCAAAAAGTGGTTGTCTCGTAAAAAACGAACTAAACTTTGTATGGCTCAGGAGTTACCTACGTTGCTTTCAGTGTAGCTGGTTGTTTTTCTAGTGAAGATTCGTTAAGGACGGTTTAAAAAATCTTTGTTTACAGAGCCTGCAGAAAATGCATCCGCTCACTCTGCCATCTTACCCGGAACTCATCTTCCCGAGACCCTTGTGCCGTCAGAAACATGGGTGTAGCGTGGCTAGGCTAGGACGCTCAGACATGATCTGTTTCCTGGAACCAGTCAGGACGCAGCAGGCAGAGTTTCACAATAAGAGCACATTTTACAGACTGTAGAATAAAGATGACGTATCTACCGTGACTCCACCAATTTTCTGCACTGAGAAAATGAAGCCAGAATTTTACTATTTCCATAATCAACATAGCAGTTTGTCATCTTTAATACTGAGGAATTTATCAAGTATCTTATCCCTGAAACATGTATAAATGTAAGTTTTGGTTCAATTTTCTTTTATAACTGGTTCTTACTTCTTTTACTACCCCAATTTTTCAACTTTTTACTTTCAGATCATGTTGAAATGTGATTTTTTTATGTAAGTTTTATATTACACCCACACACACAAAACACCCCCATTAAGAGCTAACTTTAGCAATTTGTTAATTCTAATTATTGCAAGAACATTCATGAGTCTGCTATGAACAAAATTTAAACAAGTATGTCACTCAAGTAGGGATATTTCTAAACATTTATTGATGAAAGCATTACTAGAAGGTTTTGGTAGCAACATTACTCTATCTTTTGTTTGGTTAAAACACTTAAAATATCTTTACAAAGGGTTGCATGTCCCCTGTAATAACTATGCCGTCCCAATAGAATGTTTTTCACACCTTCATTCACAGTTCTTTACTCTGTTCACAAATTTTTTGTGTTACGTTTTTGAGTTGATATTAAAGACTGACAATTTCTGGAAAGAAGAATGTCAGCCAACCCATGTTGTTATGTTTGTATTTTATCGGGGCGGGTGGATGGGGGGGTGGGAAAGGGGGTGGGTTCGTTGGGTAAGCGTGTGTGGGTGTGTGAGTGTGTGTGTTTTATTCTCTGTGCGTTTTATTCTCTGAAAAGCACTTTGTGCTGCATTTCTAATGTATGAAAAGTGCTTTATAAATAAAGATTGATTGATTTAGCTAATTTAAAAATGATCTAAATCTGAAGTAGAACAAAAATGTCCAGAAAACCTCAGTTAAGCAAAGAAAAAAGGACTGAAATTCAGGTTTTGAAAAAAGAAGGCTATTCTACAAGACAAATTGATCAGAAAGTTAAAGTCTCACAAAGTGGAGCTGCAAAAACATTAAAGAGATACGAAGAGAAACAGGTTGACATGAAGACAGATTTGGTTCTGGTAGAAGCAGAGTCACGTCTGAAGCTGAAGATAAGTTCATCAGGGTCACCAGTATTCAAAATAGACAAAAGACAGCCCCAGAAATAAGAGCTCAGCTAAACTCAACCAGGAGCAGTAATGTTTCAGCAGGGATGAAAGTAAGATAAGATTCTTGCAGGAACTGTGCAACTTAAAAAAATTTTTTTTAGTTTGTGCGCAAAGCATGTGAGCATCATACAAGACAGATGTTGATAAATTCTGCTCTTTTCTGACTCCTGTCCACATCCTTGAGTGCATAATGTAAGATGTTAGACACATAATTTAATATATGGCAAAACATTTATTTTCTTTAGGGGAAGTCGGGGAGATAACATTAGAACAATAATAACATTATTAGTAGTGCAGGAGCACTACTCTGTGACACCAGCAGGTGATAGTGCTAACCAATGTTTTCCCTGGCCTTTATCTGTTATTTGCACACAAAATAACAGATTGTTGCATTTACGGCACTGTGCCTCATAAATGATAACATGGGAAATGGAATTACAGAGACTTCCACATTTTCCACAGAGGGCTGTAGTAGTCGTCTTCCTTTTCTTTATAGTGCCAAGCCATGTCTGTAGTTGAGATGACTGCTTTCCTTCCCTTGGACAGCCACGTCTTCACATAAGGCATCGGACCCCAATGTCAGAATTATTAGCCTGCTAAAATTAGACTTCTGGCCTATTTAACACATTTATACAAAAAAAGCAGAAAAAATTGTTTATGTAAAATTTTAACAGCAGTGTTTGTTAGTGGCTTTTTTGGCCTTAATTGTATGAAAGGGAAAAAAAGATAAAATCTGATGGTACACAAAAACTAACAATGCATCAAAGTCAGTTTTGTTACAAATCTTTGTTATATCCAACACTGTGATTACAGGTAAAAAAACCTCCAGGCTCCAATAATTTTTTATATTGAAAATCAGTCATTTTGTGTGTTTTTCCCAAAATCAGTGACACCACTTATAAAATTGGCATTTAAAATATTTAAATAAAAAAATACAATTAATGTTTAGTTTGATCAAACTGCAGTAAATTAACACATTTACACAAAACAGAGAAAAAAAATATTTATCTTATATATTTTTACAGCAGTTTTTGTTGGTGGCTGTTTCTGGCCCTAAAGAAAGGATGGGAACTGGAACAGTACTCAAGGGTTAATTCAGTGTTACAAAAAAATGTAGGCTATCTCATGCTGCAGCAGGTTAGCTGACAGCTGCACAGCTGGCTTACAGCCTAGGCCCACAGTAAATGTAGGCTACACAAATAAAAATCTTACAGCCTACTTTTGTGTTCTAGTCTAGTAACCTTGTCAGCCCTTTTTGACAGAATGACAGATTTCATGGTCCCTCTCTGGTCTACTGCATAGTCTACCTGCTCCATGTGCTTCCTCTGCACTTTTCGCTCTCTTTTCCTCAACCTGCCTGTCATCCCTCTTCCTCTTGAAAATATTGTCAATTTTTTTTTGCATTTTTGACCTGTCCTGGTTGTCTCCAGAGGCAGAGATGGGGGGGAAGGGGTACTTACATCACCTAGGCAACCAGCCATCCAATGAAAAGAACGCACTGAGTTTACCTCACTTCCACGTGTGCTTGTTTGCGGAAGGAGTGATGCTGCTCGCATGACAGAGAGACGGAGAGTATTTCACGACGCATGAAACTTCACAATTTATTACTTGTGGATTTATGTTTTGTTTATTTTGCAAAAATGACTACCCTGTTGTCTGCAAAAAACACCCAACAGTGGACATTGGATTAACGTTACACTACAGCGAGTGACTGCCTACTACAAGCTGCAACCTATCACGGTAAGCGAGTACTGTATCGTACATATGATAGCCTAGTGCTCGTCAGGCGCATTAACCTTGTTCAACACGTCACAGAAGATGTAGTCTGGAGATGAGTTTTATGTATTCATCAATTTTACACTTATTTCGGTAAAATGTTGCTTGAAAAAAGAAAGGGCTCACACACGGGCGTAACCACCATCTCAGAAGTGAGGGGGACAAATTTTTCAGAGCGATTTATCATTCTCTTACATTTAATTGCACTGTCCTTAGTGGCTAAAGAACCACATAATCCCTAACAGCCACAGTACAATACCAGGGGACCAACTAGGCTAGTTCTTTAAACTATAAAGTATAAAACTTTAAACTATAAAATCTAAAGTTTTAGTGGCCAAACTCTAGTTGAGTTGACAACAATGTCTCTTGAACATCTACTGGACGAGTAGCCAAAGGTGCCAAACACTGAACATGAAATGATCAGTACTGCCTGGTTTCTCCCTGCAATAGATATCTTATTTTCAGGAAGTTATAATCTCTCCTTACCTGTAAAGACCCTACATCCTTGTCCCTGCTGCTGGCCTCTGATCCATCTCCTCCCTGACTCTGCTCTTTCTGTTATGGCAATAAACATAAAAAATGTGGTAAGAAAAATTCTGAAATAGCATTAGGAAGAGTAAAAATTGCAGTAGAATTTAACCTCAAAATCACTTTAACCCATAGATACACATTTTTTTCTCAGCCACTTATATATTTTTTTCACCTCTGCAGACCCTGCATGGTCAACATTACTGCTGGCCTCTGGTCCATCTCCTTCCTGACTCTGCTCTTTGTTATGGAAATAATCATTAAAAAATCTGAAAATCAAAATTCTGAGATAGAATTTGAAAGAGAAGGAGTAAAAATAGTTGTAAATTTATGCCATAGATAGCCTATTCTTTTTTCTCCTCCCTGACTCTCCTCTTTTGGGACCAAAAGACTTAAATACATGGAGAGCAATTGTGAGCACATCTTCTGCCCAGAAATGAAAGAGGACTGGGTTTATTCCAAGAATAGACTAATTAGCAGTAATGTAACAGAGGCAACCACATTTGAATTATTGTTAACTAGCTTAACATATTGATATATTGCCACGTTTTACCTTGTCATCATTTAGCTAACAAGTCTAACATTGTTTGCATCCAACAAGGTCACACAACTTACACGGTTTGTTTGGAAAAAACTGTGTAAAGTTTTTTGCTTCTTGCTAGCTCTGGCTGGTTTGCTAAACATTACTCCAGACGCACGTTCAGCACTGCTCAGCACAGCAGCACGTCTCCTGTGGAACACCTGCGTTAGCATGCGCTCATGGTGCATTCAAAGACGGCTCGGGAAAACACGTTACGAGACGCTAATAACGGGTTTAGCTGTTGTATCGGCTGAAAAAAGTGCGGGAGACAGAGGGGACAGATGTGGAAAGTGCGGGGGACATGTCCCACGCGTACCCCGCGTCCGTTACGCCCATGGGCTCACATTGTATGCATGAGTGAAAGTTGCTTTTCAGAGACGTTCCGGAGCGTTCCGGTAGAAGAGGCCAGTATATTTCTTACCGGCACGGCGTTCCGGTGCGTTCCGGCTTACTTTCACCTATGTGTGTCAGTGGATACTGTGCGGTGTAGACTGCAGGAATCTGGTCTGAAAGGCCAGAAAACCACTGCTAAGAAAGCAGAACATAAAGAAGAGACTTCAGTGGGCTAAAGAACATAGAAATTGGACTGTAGAAGAATGGAAAACAGTTCTGTTTACAGACGAGTCAAAGTTTGAAATGTTTGGATCAAAACGGCGCAAGTACGTTCAACGTAGGGTTGGAGAATGCTTGACTCCTGCGTGTGTTCCCACAGTAAAGCATGGTGGAGGTAGTGTGATGGTCTGGGGCTGTTTTGCAGGGGGTCAGACTGGTGATCTGCACAAAGTCTCAGGAATTCTAAATCAGCATGGATACCACAGTATCTTACAGAGGGATGCCATTCCCTCTGGGCTGCGTTTAGTGGGACAGACATTCACACTACAACAAGACAACGATCCAAAGCACACCTCCAAACTGTGTCAGAGGTATAAGAGGAGGGGAAGGTAAGGATTATGGCTTGGCCAGCTCAATCCCCTGGCCTTAACTCCATTGAACTTGTATGGGATGAACTGGACAGAAACGTCAAGAACAAGCAACCCACAAGTGCTGCAAACCTTTATGAGATGTTGGCAGAAGCATGGGAGGAAATTTCAAGTGATTTTCTCATGTCACTGATTGCAAGAATGCCTCGAATTTGTCAAGCAGTTATCAAAGCTAAAGGAGGCTATTTTGATGAGTCACAGATTTAGACAATTTATTAACAGTATTATATGCTAGATGCTTCAATTTTTTTCAGTGTTCTTATCTATAGTTCTACTGTGATTAGAAATGAAACATGGCTAAAATGTGCTCATAATTTAGGTAATATGAACCAATCACAGAAGAATTAGGGGCGAGTCCAAACTTTTGGCTGGTCGTGTATATGTATACAGTGCCTATCATAAGTAGTCACCCCCTTTGATGGTTTACACTTTTATTGCTTTCATAAATCAATCATGGTCAATAAAATTTGGCTCTCTTAACACAATTTTTTTTTTGGAAATAACTCTTTAATGTCAAAGTGGAAACATGAAAATAATTGTTTGCATAATTATTCACCCCCTTTTTAATTTAATGGTCTAATTCAATAGAGGTCCATCAAATTGTTGCCAATAGTCTCACAATTAGTGAAATGAAGATCACCTGAGTGGTGTGGGTGTGTTTCAAGTGATTGAGTTGTAAAACACCTGTCTGAAGGGTCCAGAGAGTGGTTGATCAGTATTCCTGGCTACCATTACACCATGAAGACAGAAGAACACTCTAAGCAACTCAGGGAGAGGGTTATTGAGAAGTACAATTCAGGGGATGGTTACAAAAACATTTCCAAGGCACTGAACATCCCCCGGAGTTCAGTGAAATCAATTATCAAGAAATGGAAGGAATATGGCACTTGTGTGAATCTGCCTAGATCAGGCCGCCCTCGTAAACTGAGTGACCTACAAGTAGGAGACCAGTGAGAGAAGCCACCAAGACCCCTACAACTACTCTGAAGGAGTTATAAGCTTCAGCTGCTGAGATGGGAGAGACTGTGCATGTAGCAACTGCTGCCCGGGTTCTTCACCGGTCAAAGCTTTATGGGAGAGTGGCAATGAGAAAGCCACTGATGAAGAAAAGTCATATTAGATCTGGACTAGAGTTTGCCAAAAAGCACGTGGAAGACTCCATGGTCAAGTGGAAGAAGATTCTTTGGTCTGATGAGACCAAAATTGAGCTTTTTGGCCATCAGACAAGATGTCATGTTTGGCGGAAACCAAACACTGCACATCACCAAAAACACACCATCCCCACTGTGAAGCATGGTGGTGGCAGCATCATGCTGTGGGGATGTTTCTCAGCAACTGGACCTGGAAGGCTTGTAAAGATAGAGGGCAGAATGAATGCTGCAAAATACACTGAAATCCTGGGGGACAATCTTTTTCAGTCTGCAAGAGAACTACGTCTTGGGAGAAGATTTATTTTCCAGCAAGACAATGATCCAAAACATACTGCAAAAGCTACACAGGAATGGTTAAAAAAGAACCAGGTAAATGTTCTGGAGTGGCCGAGTCAAAGCCCAGACCTCAATCCTATAGAGAATTTGTGGCTGGACTTGAAAAGGGCTGTTCATGCCCGATACCTGCGCAACCTGACAGAGCTTGAGCAGTTTTGCAAAGAAGAATGGAGTAAAATTGCAGTGGGCAGATGTGCAAGACTGACTGAGACCTATCCACACAGACTCACTGCTGTGATTGCAGCCAAAGGTGCATCTACTAAATACTGACTTGAAGGGGGTGAATAATTATGCAATTATTTTCATTGATGTAATTTTCTTTCATTAACATTACTTTATAGAAATCTGTTTTCACTTTGACATTAAAGAGTTTATTCCAGTAATTTTTTTGTTAAAACAGATAAATTCTATTGACCATGATTGATTCATGAAAGCAATAAAAGGGTAAAACATCAAAGGGGGTGAATACTTATGATAGGCACTGTATATGTACACGTGTGTGTGTATATATATATATATATATATATATATATATATATATATATATATATACACATATACAGTTCCTTGTGAAAGTATTCGGCCCCCTTGAACTTTTCAACCTTTCGCCACATTTCAGGCTTCAAACATAAAGATATAAGATTTTAATTTTTTGTCAAGAATCAACAACAATTGGGACACAATCGTGAAGTGGAATGAAATTTATTGGATATTTTAAACTTTTTTAACAAATAAAAACCTGAAAAGTGGGGTGTGCAATATTATTCGGCCCCTTTACTTTCAGTGCAGCAAACTCACTCCAGAAGTTCAGTGAGGATCTCTGAATGATCCAATGTTGTCCTAAATGACTGATGATGATAAATAGAATCCACCTGTGTGTAATCAAGTCTCCGTATAAATGCACCTGCTCTGTGATAGTCTCAGGGTTCTGTTTAAAGTGCAGAGAGCATCATGAAGACCAAGGAACATACCAGACAGGTCCCAGATACTGTTGTGGAGAAGTTTAAAGCCGGATTTGAATACAAAAAGATTTCCCAAGCTTTAAACATCTCAAGGAGCACTGTGCAAGCAATCATATTGAAATGGAAGGAGTATCAGACCACTGCAAATCTACCAAGACCCGGCCGTCCCTCTAAACTTTCCCCTCGAACAAGGAGAAGACTGATCAGAGATGCAGCCAAGAGGCCCATGATCACTCTGGATGAACTGCAGAGATCTACAGCTGAGGTGGGAGAGTCTGTCCATAGGACAACAATCAGTCGTACACTGCACAAATCTGGCCTTTATGGAAGAGTGGCAAGTAGAAAGCCATTTCTCAAAGATATCCATAAAAAGTCTGGTTTGAAGTTTGCCACAAGCCACCTGGGAGACACACCAAACATGTGGAAGAAGGTGCTCTGGTCAGATGAAACCAAAATCCAACTTTTTGGCCACAATGCAAAATGATATGTTTGGCGTAAAAGCAACACAGCTCATCACCCTGAACACACCATCCCCACTGTCAAACATGGTGGTGGCAGCCTCATGGTTTGGTCCTGCTTTTCTTCAGCAGGGACAGGGAAGATGGTTAAAATTGATGGGAAGATGAATGGAGCCAAATACAGGAGCATTCTGGAAGAAAACCTGTTGGAGTCTGCAAAAGACCTGAGACTGGGACGGAGATTTATCTTCCAACAGGACAATGATCCAAAACATAAAGCCAAATCTACAATGGGATGGTTCACAAATAAACGTATCCAGGTGTTAGAATGGCCAAGTCAAAGTCCAGACCTGAATCCAATCCAGAATCTGTGGGCAGAGCTGAAGACTGCTGTTCACAAACGTTCTCCATCCAACCTCACTGAGCTCCAGCTGTTTTGCAAGGAAGAATGGGGAAGAATTTCAGTCTCTTGATGTGCAAAACTGATAGAGACATACCCCAAGCGACTTGCAGCTGTAATTGCAGCAAAAGGTGGCGCTACAAAGTATTAATACAAGGGGGCCGAATAATATTGCACGCCCCACTTTTCAGGTTTTTATTTGTTAAAAAAGTTTAAAATATCCAATAAATTTCATTCCACTTCACGATTGTGTCCCACTTGTTGTTGATTCTTGACAAAAAATTACAATTTTATATCTTTATGTTTGAAGCCTGAAATGTGGCGAAAGGTTGAAAAGTTCAAGGGGGCCGAATACTTTCACAAGGCACTGTATATAGCACCAGGCTCAACTATCGAAGCATTTAAGGACTGGGAGGAAGGAATGTTTTCTGAAACCAATCAAAAAAGTTATTTTCATCTGTGGTGATTCTAACATTGATATGCTGAATATAAATAAGCATAAAATAACTGATGAATTTATCAATACAATATACAATTCTTACAAAATTTTAATAATGCCATGTGTAAATAACCCCAAGTACATTTCTATGTTTGCTAAAGATAACTACTGTACGCTATTTTGGTGCTCATTGCCTTTATTCACAATCATTAATGCTAACTTCCGGTTGAGGCTTTTATTTTGAAGAGATTATTTCCTGTTGTATCTCAACGTGAGCTAGCTTAACAGCAATATTAATAATAATAATAATCTTTATTCCAGACTCAGGTCCATACACAAAGTACACAGACAATAAAAACAATACATTAAACAAACAACACAAACCAGTTAAATAACATACCAATCAATCAATCAAAGTTTATTTCTACAGCACTTTTCATACAAAAAGTAACACAAAGTGCTTAAAGCTGCTGTCCGGAGTTTCCGTTTGTTTTCAATTTATGTATCATTTTTTAACTAAGCTTAAATGTGTTAGTCTAGTTCGATACTATAATATAAAGTTAGTATAACGCGATATGAAAATTTATTCCTGAGCTCCGCCTTCCTCTCATAGACCCCCATGTTATTCCAAAAAGCGCCGGTCGCTGCCGACCAATCAAGTTCGAGCTTCAGCTTTGTCATGCTGTCAATCAACGGTTACGCACACAGCAAGCAAGCCCATGCAGAGGTGGGCGAGCTACGCGCTACGCAACCGCGCACACATTTGTTTTGCTTGTGGAGGAGAGAGCATCAGGGATCAGCAACTTCCAGAAAAGTTACCAATCCCACGGCTTGTCAGGCCAAGAGACTGCAGGACATTTTTTGGCTCGGGGTGCTCGCGTCGCTCCCCGACCACGGCCTCCATAGCCCGCCTGACGGCTTCGTTTAGATGCCCGACCTCTGGAGGAAGATGTTGGGGCGTCTGGGACATACTCTTCGTCAGAGGAGTCATGCAATTCTGAACTCTAGATAGAAATAAATAAACAATGTAACACATATACATGCGTAAATGCACTAAGTTTGATAAACAACGTCATCCAGAGGGATACACGAGTGTAATCACATATTGAAACTTTACTCCTTCGTCCTAGCAGATTCATGTTATTTTGGTATTAGGACAAGTTAGACTCAATACAGCATTCTAACGTAATTCCTTTATTATTTACTAAATGTACTAAATGTAGAAGAGTGGAAAACAGCAAAACAGGCGAGATGCTGCAGCACTCCGGGCACTCCTCTCATGTACTGCGCGCGTGCACAAATAAAGGGGCGAAATCAGAGGGAGGGACTAACAGTGTTTTGGGAGACGCTGCGATTCAAACTCCGGACAGCAGCTTTAACAAGTTAAAAACAAACAATAAAAAACAATAAAAAGACAATGCCCCACATCCCTCCCAAATCCTGCCCCACATCATACTTCCTATGAACACACACACACACACACACACACACACACACACACACACACACACACACACTTTTGTAACAGAAATAATATTGTCTATTGGCTGAGAACAGAAGCACCAGAAAGAGGAAACACCATCATTGAGAGCCGCCCGCACCCGGGGCAGCAGCAGGCCCCGTCAGGCCCAACAGGCCAGCTAGCTCCAGGGCCATTTGGCCCAGGCCCTGCCAAAGCCCCAGATGCAGACGGCTCCCTACTGAGGAAACACTGGAATCTAATATAGACATGTTAAAAATAACAGGTAAAACTAAAAATTGAAGAATAAAATAGCTACTAAAAGATAAAGAATAGTAAAATACTAAAATAAATGGTAAAATAGATAGTAAAATAAATACTAAAATAGTGAAATAATAATACAGGTCCTTCTCAAAAAATTAGCATATTGTGATAAAGTGCAGTATTTTCTGTAATGTACTGATAAACATTAGACTTTCATATATGTTAGATTCATCACACAAAAGTAAAGAAAAAACAAAAATCCCTATCTCAAAAAATTAGCATATTCCATCCGACCAATAAAAGAAAAGTGTTTTTAATACAAAAAAAGTCAACCTTCAAATAGTTATGTTCACTTATGCACTCAATACTTGGTCGGGAATCCTTTTGCAGAAATGACTGCTTCAATGCGGCGTGGCATGGAGGCAATCAGCCTGTGGCACTGCTGAGGTGTTATGGAGGCCCAGGATGCTTCGATAGCAGCCTTAAGCTCATCCACAGTGGTGGGTCTGGTGACTCAACTTCTTCTTCACAATATCCCACAGATTCTCTATGGGGTTCAGGTCAGGAGAGTCGGCAGGCCAATTGAGCACAGCAGTACCATGGTCAGTAAACCATTTACCAGTGGTTTTGGCACCACTGTGAGCAGGTGCCAGGTCGTGCTGAAAAATGAAATCTTCATCTCCATAAAGCTTTTCAGCAGATGCAAGCATGAAGTGCTCCAAAATCTCCTGATAGCCAGCTGCATTGACCCTGCCCTTGATAAAACACAGTGGACCACCACCAGCAGCTGACATGGCACCCCAGACCATCACTGATTGTGGGTACTTGACACTGGACTTCAGGCTTTTTGGCATTTCCTTCTCCCCAGTCTTCCTCCAGACTCTGGCACCTTGATTTCCGAATGACATGCAAAATTTGCTTTCATCCGGAAAAAGTACTTTGGACCACTGAGCAACAGTCCAGTGCTGCTTCTCTGTAGCCCAGGTCAGGCGCTTCTGCCGCTGTTTCTGGTTCAAAAGTGGCTTGACCTGGGGAATGCGGCACCTGTAGCCCATTTCCTGCACACGCCTGTGCACGGTGGCTTTTAATGTTTCTACTCCAGACTCAGTCCACTGCTTCCGCAGGTCCCCCAAGGTCTGGAATTGGCCCTTCTCCACAATCTTCCTCAGGGTCCGGTCACCTCTTGTAGTTGTGCAGCGTTTTCTGCCACACTTTTTCCTTCCCACAGACTTCCCACTGAGGTGCCTTGATACAGCACTCTGGGAACAGCCTATTCGCTCAGAAATTTCTTTCTGTGTCTTACTCTCTTGCTTGAGGGTGTCAATGATGGCCTTCTGGACAGCAGTCAGGTCGGCAGTCTTACCCATGATTGCGGTTTTGAGTAATGAACCAGGCTGGGAGTTTTTAAAGGCCTCAGGAATCTTTTGCAGGTGTTTAGAGTTAACTCGTTGATTCAGATGATTAGGTTAATAGCTCGTTTAGAGAACCTTTTCATAATATGCTAATGTTTTGAGATAGGGATTTTTGGTTTTTCTTTACTTTTTGGCCAATATCATCAATATTAAAACAATAAAAGGCTTGAACTACTTCAGTTGTGTGTAATGAATCTAACATATATGAAAGTCTAATGTTTATCAGTACATTACAGAAAATACTGAACTTTATCACAATATGCTAATTTTTTGAGAAGGACCTGTAAATGAAAAATGTTTCTTCACTGTCATACTAAAATAAACCACAGCATTTGGCCTCTATAGAAGAAACTATAGTTTACTGACAAAGTGGGCTTTCTGGCTTTTTAATAACAAAATTTTTTTTTCTTCAAAATTTGCTGTAAAACGTCACAAATGATGCATTGGAGTAAACACTTTAAAATTTACCAATTCAAATTACAGGCAATCAAATCAAATCAAATCAAACTTTATTTATAGAGCACTTTTTCATACAATTTAAAATGCAGCACAAAGTGCTATACATGTTAAAAACAGTCCCCTCCCCCCGCCCCATCTCCAACCCCAACACACACACTATGGCGTCAGAATCGTGTCAAAAAAATCAAAGCAACTCGCAGCAACGTGTCTGTACACGCATGATTATTTTCTTACGCGTGCGTGCGTGCGTGCGTTGTCGTGTGCAGATTGTATTTCACGCGTAACAAGAAGCTGCGTGCGTATGAAGCAGCGCGTACACGCCTGTCTGTCACTGTTTGACAAATACTATTACGCGTTCACACACGCGTGCGGTCGCCATACACAATAGAACGTTTCTGCACCGTGCGTACCAGTCCGCCTCACATGAGCGTGTCGTGTAGTTGGCCTTTTCATTTTAGTCAGCCAGGGGAGGCAGCAGTGAGCCATACTGGCGGAAAAGAAGAAGACGAAGAAGAGTCTCCCCTTTTCGACCGAGACAGTTCCGGTTCGAGGTTGGAGTCGGTGGCCGATTCGGCTCCGGTTTTTTGTTTTTCGACAGGCGGTGGGCCGCCTCCGGGCTCCAAAAACTGGGACTCGCACCGGCCCCAACTCGTTGCTGGGCCAGAGGTGGCCCGAGGTGAGAGCCCAGTACGTCAGGGGCTGGGGTTACAGTCCGACCGTCAACAGCGGAAACACAGAAGCGCCGTTTTTAAACAGCCGAGCGAGCAGCAGTAATGTTCAATGTTTGTGTTTTAAAAACCGGTAAATATAGAAGCAAAATCCAAGCAGCAACGGTCTGAGGAGGAGACCCAAAGCTTCCTGGAACTGTGGTCTTCATATGAAATTCAGTGGAAGTTAGAGGGAGCCTCTTGGACCACACCAGTGTTCGAAACAATCCAGTGGGAGACGGCTACAGCTGTACGAACGGAGCCTGACTAACTCCTCAACAACTAAAAAGTTCAGAAATGACGACAAGAACCAGAAAAGGCAGCCGGGATGCAGCAGTTTTTGGCCAAAAAGAGCCCCAGTTTTTTCCGGCTGCATTCCGTGATTCCAACCGGGTCCCTGAACGCAACAGCTGAGCATTCCATGATTCCAACCGGGTCCCTGAACGCAACAGCTGAGCATTCCATGATTCCAACCGGGTCTCTGAACGCAACAGCTGAGCATTCCATGATTCCAACCGGGTCCCTGAATGCAACAGCTGAGCATTCCGTGATTCCAACCGGGTCCCTGAACGCAACAGCTGAGCATTCCATGATTCCAACCGGGTCCCTGAACGCAACAGCTGAGCAGGAGTTGATGCAGGCCGCAGTACCGATCCTGATAGGTAAGTTTTATTTCTTAAACACCCTGCTGTTAGTAGTGATGGGAGATCGAGGCTTTGATGAAGCTTCAACACTTTATCCAATACCTGCTTCATTACTCGAGGCTTCACTGACACTCAGTGCTCGAGTAGGACATCTAGTGGTCAATAAAATGAAGTGCAATTGATTCATGTTTCTGATTGGTTCATGGATTGTTTTGGATTTGATTCGCCATGCACGTTCCTGTTTCACTACATTAGATGATTGTATCTGTTCTAGTGGCTACAATAATAATAATATTACCAGCAATAATAATGACAATAACTACTGAAGAGCCTGTTTCTTACCTGCCATGTCTGTCTGTAACCCTATATACTCTTCACTGATATTCTGTGTTATGAAACATTTAAACGGTGCTGCTACATTCATGAGATGTGCTCTATAAGTACAGACTGATGCAATTTTCACATGAGGCTGGTGCAAATACAGATTATATTATGGATTTTGGCAAAGTATGTCTTGGGTTAACTGGTAAAGAGGGTGTGCTTGTGTAACAGGATATGATTTTTTTAAACAATGTATTAACAGTTTTTGTATGCAGGTACATATATGCATTGCAGTATACCTTACAAGACTTACTCAGTTATGCAAATATTTTTAACCATAATGTGGTACTTGCACATTAAACAGATCCTCATAAAATAAGGAAATGAAGAGAAAAAGATGGGGGGAAAAAATGAAATAAACATGTTCTCATACATGCAAATACATAAATACAGTAGTTTATACAGAACAGCAGGTAATCCTGTCATTCCTCTCATTCTGGCAGTTCCACGAGGTTTACATCACAACTGTTCATTCCACCTCATCACTTTCATCTGTTAAATTCATGGATTTCAAAAAAGCAATAAAGGGTCCCCACGCTTTCTCAAACAAATCCTGTCTCCGTTTTCGTACATGTGTCACTCTTTCTAGAGGAAAGGTTATTAACATCTGCCTCACCCAGTCTACTAATCTTGGTATGCAAGTTTTTTCCAAAAAAATGTTGTAATGTAATGTTTTTAATGCAGGAGGCTTGAATCTATTATTATACGCTCACTCTTGGTGTACTTATGTCACCTTGGATAAAGTCCCAAAATAAAGTGAGCAGGGTTCATTGTAATATTTTTAGAAATAATATTTTCTATTGTTTGTTAAATCTTCCCCCGGAATTTTTTTAACCTTTGGGCAATCCCACATACAATGGTATAAAGTTCCGTTTGCCTCATTACATTTAACACATAAATCTGGGATGTTGCTGTTAAATTAATTTAATTTAAATGGTGTAGTATATGTTCTCAACAACCATTTGTATTATAGCAATTTAAATCAGGTATTGATTGATTGAGTGTGGGCTTTGGTGCAAATCAGTTCCCAGTCCTCTGATGCTATGTCCATCTTTAGATCTTCTTTCCACTCTTTTCGTTTTTTTAACAGTCATAGTTACCTTGATATCAGGCAGCAAATGGAAATTATGCCATACACAGGACCTTTTCCTGATTGGCTCCTGCTGCAGATCTATCTATCTATCTATCTATCTATCTATCTATCTAACTAGCCAGCTAGCTAGCTATCTAGCTATACACTACTAACTGTCAAAGCAACGAACGGCAGCAACAAAACCAACCTACTCTGCGGAAAATCAGTCAAATAAACGACACTCTGGGATCTCCTATCCCGGAACACACTCAATCCCGCCGAGTGATTCACAAAACAAACCGAACCAATCAGGTGATTCGAAGCAGTTGAGTGCTTCAAACGTCACTGAAGTGATTCAAACGTCACGAGTCACATGACCAAATCAAGCATCGGCACAGTGGCTCGATACGATTGCTTCATGAGCTATCGCGCATGTGTTGAAGCCTTGGGTATCAGAGGACCATCACTAGCTGTTAGCCGACTATGAATACGCCAGCTACAACAGATCCGCATCAATATTATGAACGCTACGCCAGCTAACGTGGTCCGGACACAGGATCAGAGGTCGACTATTTGCTAACCAGTTAGCCACTGCTAAGCTAGCAAGCTATGAAAACCGTCTTATAAAACCTGAGAAAAGCAGCAGCAATATTTCATTACCAGACCTGTATTCAGAACCTCCCATGTTGTTACACAATGGCCCATTAATCATATTGCTGAACATGAATATGATAATCATTGAAATTTCCCTTGAAGAACCAATAAACTGTTTAACATTATTAATACGAGTCTAAAACTTATTCAAAAGATCAAATTAACACAATGAAGTGAGGAATACTGGTAATGTGCAGCTATTTTTATAATTTCAAGGTAAAATGCTGATTGTTCTGTGATTTTCCAGCTTTGCAGATGTGGAAATTCAATGCATTCATTACTTATACACAGATTTCTTTGATGGTTTTTAGTTGTTACTCAAATATATCAAGGCATTTAGCACTGCTGGAAATTATTACAGGCATTTTTTGTAACATTTTCTAACATCCTACGGACAAATTAATAATTAATGGAGAAAATGGTTTTAAATTACAGATGCTATCAACAACATTTCTTGTTCATTTTATTTAGTTGTCGGCCTAGGATGATGAGGTCCAGTTATCAGGATCACTACTCTGCAGCTTACTGGTTCCGTCCTGCAGCTCCTTCATGCTGTCCTCCTCGCTACAGACCAAATCAAGTAAGATTTTGATTTAATTAATAAACACCATACATTTACAATAAAAAAATTAAGTAAGATTTGTTTAGACTATGCAGACATCAACATGATCAATATGTTATCTTTTGGCCCATCCTAAAATCACAACATACAACATTTATTTTAATCAATCAATCAATCAAAGTTTATTTCTATATCACTTTTCTTACATAAAGTAGCACTAAGTGCTTAACAAGTTAAAAACAAACAATAAAAAGACAATGCCCCACATCCCTCCCAACTCAACTCCGATAATACTCCCTATCAACACACACACATACACACGCAGACAGTCATACAGCCACGCACACACACATACACACTTCTACAACAGAAATAACTAGAAAAGCATGCAGAGAGCGCAGACTTCCGCCAGGCCATCTGTCTGTCTGTCTGTTAACAGCATAACTCAAAAAGTTATGGACAGATTTTCACCAAATTTTTACAGAATGTCCGGAAGAGCAAAAGTAACAATCAATTAAATTTTGGAGGTGACCTGGATCACCGTCTGGATCCAGGATTTTTTTGAAGTACTCTGTACAATTGAGAGATGGCCGCCAAAATCCGTCCATAACTTTTTGAGTTATGCTGTTAACAGACAAACAGACAAACAAACTCCGATGATTACATAACCTCCTGACGGAGGTAATAAGTTAACTGTGTTCATGAATATAGAAAATAATTACTGACAACTAATGCTGCTTGGGTGCTTTTATGCAGGATAAAGGAACCAGGATGCTACTGTGGATCTGCTGCAGTATCTGGAGACGTCAGAGGAACGGTTCTTGGAACAGATCTGAAGACACTGAGACCTGACCACTGCCCTGCTCCAGAACATCCAGAGGACGGATGAAAATTCAAACCCCTTGGCTGGACTGATGGGACGCATGGTGTCGGTGCTGGAGCGACTGTCACAGAAATAAACTGCATTGTCCACTATTCCTACCTTTTTTAGAAAAAGTAATCATATTTTTTATAAATTCTTTTCCTCCTTAGCTATTTAAGTACACTGGTATTTTACTCTTGCACTTTGGGTGAATACAAATATATTTGTGATGAAAGATGCGTGTTTTGTCTATAATCTAAAGAGATTTTATTCAGTGTTAAGTGCACACTTCTACGTACACACATTTTGACAGATAATCAGTTGTGCTTTTCAAGCAGATTTCATTCTGAAACATATCAGCAACATACCAGTATGTTGTTTCTTACAACATATGTCACACCAAGCTAGATAAACTGCACTACTGCGGCAGATATATTATTGAAGTGTACTTACATTACATGTCTACATACACTGCTCACAAAAAGTTACTCAACATTCAGGTGACATTTATGGAAATTGTAAAAATTAATGCTATGGTGATATTAAATCATGAAAGTAGGGCATTTAAGTAGAAACATGCAATAGTGATTTCCTCATCTCAAACAATTTATTAAAACAAAAGCTAACAGCAGTGAAGGGGATATCACAATAAAAATGTCTCATGACAGTTTGCACAGAACAGCAGCTTTCAGCTGAAATCCGGTACAGTTGTGTCCCACCAGTAGCGTGATCACGGATGTTCTCAGACAACAGCTGACCTCTGTCTCGTAATTAAGATCATCTATAAAGGTAAATATAGATACCATCATCAATTTATTGCGTTTGTTTAACCGCTATGTAGGTTAGCCGCAGCAAGACGGAGTATCTGTGTGTGAATGAGAGGGACCAAGTGGAAGAGTGAGGTTACAGGGAGAAGAGATCAAGAAGGTGGAGGATTTTAAGTACATAGGGTCAACAGTCCAGAGCAATGGAGAGTGTGGAAAAGAGGTGAAGAAGCGTGTACAGGCAGGCTGGAACGGCTGGAGGAAAGTGTGATGTGTGATAGAAGAGTTTCAGCTAAAATGAAAGGAAAGGTTTACAAAACTGTGGTGAGACCAGCCATGTTGTTTGGTCTGGAGACAGTGTCCCTGAGGAAAAGACAGGAGGCAGAGCTGGAGGTAGCAGAACTGAAGATGCTGAGGTTCTCTCTGGGAGACACCAGGATGGATAGGATCAGGAATGAGTACATCAGAGGGACAGCACATGTTAGAGGGGCGGACTCTGGCGATGTTCTTTAAATGATAAAACCCTGTTTTCGTTACGTTTTTAATATGTGGAATAAAGTTGAGCTCAGAGTCAAAAATGACGCCCAGATTCTTCACCTGATTGGATGGAATTAAAGACAGGGTTTGGAGTTTTGATAAAAGTTTCTCTCCCTGAGCCTTAGGATCAATAATTAAAACCTCAGTCTTGCCCTGGTTGAGCTGTAGGAAGTTTTCTGCCATCCAGGATTTGATGTCTAAAATACAGTTAAAAAGGGCATCAATCGGCCCTGTGTCATCAGGAGACATGGAGATGTACAGCTGTGTATCATCAGCGTAGCTGTGGAACGTAACACCTTGCCTCCTGATGACGTCTCCCAATGGAAGTGTAATCTAGTGCCTGGGAAATGGCTGTATTTAGTAATGTTTGCTGTGTTTATTTTTTGTGTGTATTTTTTGGGTTTTCCGTTGCATGCTTTTTGAGTTTGCCTAATACCAGTGCCTGATTGAGAGCCCACCCATGCCTGACTTTTGCCCAATCCTGTTGAACTAACAATCAGCGCACCTGTGCTGTGGCGGGCTAATGAGGGGAACAAAGGGAGTGTGTAGGGAGACGAGAAGGAGAGGGGCAGACAGTTGAGCAGCGGGAGTGGAGTGAACACCGGGGCCGTCACAGGACCAGGACTGAGAGGAGCGACCCGCCCGGATTGAGCATCTCGCACCGATCACACGTAGGGGCAGGGGAAACCCTGCCTTGCCCGTGAGTACTTCACCTGTGACATTGAAGTGGTGCTCTCTGGAGAGCCTTGGGCTTTGGGGTTGGGGTCGTGTATTAGGACTTTGGGTTGGCCTGTGTCCGTGTGTTTGGCAGGTGTGGAGTGCTGTGGTGGTGGCTGCTGGAGGTGAGGTAGATCCGGAGCCAGGAATGAGAGGGACATACATCGAATGAGGACCAGGACGTGGTCACATGACGCGCGCTGATTGAGGGGACTGCACTCGGCTACAGTCGGCCCGGCGAAGTAGCGCTGTGGGCGTAACGTCTCTGGGGAGCGGAGGGCCACGTACAGACCGAGGCTCGATCAACGCAGCGGCAGTTGGGGAAGCTTTGCCCTGTGTGCTGCGCTCCAGGGTTGGATCAAGGATTCTTGGACTCATTCACACTGGCATTTTAAGGGAGCTTTTGTCCACATTGTATTTGTTGCTTGTTTCAGCTAGCTATTTTAATCTTTTTATTTGTGGATGTTTTTAATCTATTTAAAACTAAGTAAAACGTCATATTTCTATAAATTGTTTGTCTCCTTCGGTACACTTCTTTGCTCTCATTCATTTATTGTGCCATAGTTTCTAATAATTTTATTCGGTCACTGGTTCATTACACAAACTCTAAATAATAGGCTTTAATACCCCTCAGCACCCGCTGACAGAAGCATATATAGGTTAAAAAGTATGGGGCCTAAAATTGAGCCTTGGGGAACACCACATTTTATTTCACGGATCCCTGAAGAGCATGTGTCCAGACTTGCAAGGAATTTTCGATCTGTGAGATAAGAACTGAACCATTGAAAGGCAGTACCAGAGAGGCCTACTAGGTGTCTTAGTCTATTTAAAAGAATCATGTGATCTACTGTATCAAAAGCAGCACTTAGATCCAGCAGCACAAGGACTGTAAGCTTGTGTGAGTCCAAGTTGCACCTAAAATCATTAACAATTTTCAGTAGTGTAATCTCTGTACTGTGGTTCGTCCTAAATCCAGATTGAAATTTCTCAAGAATAGAATGGTGATTTAAAAAATCGTTCAACTGAATAAAAACAAGTTTTTCTAAAATTTTGCTTAAAAATGGTAAGTTGGACACTGGCCTGTCGTTATTAAAGCTGCTGTCCGGAGTTTCCGTTTGTTTTCAATTTATGTATCATTTTTTAACAAAGCTTAAATGTGTTAGTCTAGTTCGATACTATAATATAATGTTAGTATGACGCGATATGAAAATTTATTCCTGAGCTCCGCCTTCCTCTCATAGACCCCCATGTTATTCCAAAAAGCGCCGGTCGCTGTCGACCAATCAAGTTCGAGCTTCAGCTTTGTCATGCTGTCAATCAACGGTTACGCGCACAGCAAGCAAGCCCACGCAGAGGTGGGCGAGCTACGCACTACGCAACCGCGCGCACATTTGTTTTGCTTGTGGAGGAGAGAGCATCAGGGCTCAGCAACTTCCAGAAAAGTTACCAATCCCACGGCTTGTCAGGCCAAGAGACTGCAGGACGTTTTTTGGCTCGGGGTGCTCGCGTCGCTCCCCGACCACGGCCTCCATAGCCCGCCTGACGGCTTCGTTTAGATGCCCGACCTCTGGAGGAAGATGTTGGGGCGTCTGGGACATACTCTTCGTCAGAGGAGTCATGCAATTCTGAACTCTAGATAGAAATAAATAAACAATGTAACACATATACATGCGTAAATGCACTAAGTTTGATAAACAACGTCATCGAGAGGGATACACGAGTGTAATCACATATTGAAACTTTACTCGTTCGTCCTAGCAGATTCATGTTATTTTGGTATTAGGACAAGTTAGACTCAATACAGAATTCTAACGTAATTCCTTTATTATTTACTAAATGTACTAAATGTAGAAGAGTGGAAAACAGCAAAACAAGCAAGATGCTGCAGCACTCCGGGCACTCCTCTCATGTACTGCGCGCGTGCACAAATAAAGGGGCGAAATCAGAGGGAGGGACCACCAGTGTTTTGGGAGACGCTGCGATTCAAACTCCGGACAGCAGCTTTAAGAACATTAGGATCCAAATTGTTCTTCTTCAGAAGGGGTCCCACTACCGCTGTTTTAAGAGCAGCAGGGAAAGAGCCCGTCTGAAGGGAACAATTCACTATATTTAAAAGCTCGACTTCAAGGAATCCATAAAGTGTTTTAAAAAGTGATGTGGGAATTGGGTCTAAAAGGCAGGTTGTTGGTTTTACTTGGGAGAAAACTCTACCAAGCATCTCAGCATCAACCAGTGCAAAACTGTCCAGTGTTTCCTCAGGTAAAAACAAGCTTTCTACTGTATTAGAAACAATCTTCGGTTATTCCCAGACAGACACGCCCTCAGTACTTTCCTTACTGAGGAGTTGGCAACACTGGGACAGGGTCGACAGGGAAGTGAAGAGTGAGAGAGGAGACAAAGTAACAAGGCAACTTAATCCCAAGCAGTATCAGCAGCTGAACGGAGCAGACAGGTCATTGTTTCTCAGCCAATGACCCAGCACCCAGTGTTTGGCAGAGCCAGGCTTTATATGCTGCTGATTGGTGATTAGGAGCAGCTGTGCTCCTCTGCAGCCGCTCTCAATCAGCCACAGCTTAGCCAGAGCACTGCACAGGGGAGGGAGGGGCCATGACACAAATTGTCTGAGTGACCCCAAACTTTTGACTGGTAGTGTAGATAGTTCACATTTGTAGCTATGTGGCATATTTAGGGAGGCAGCACTTTTAGCGAGTTAGCATGTTCCAAATTTATTTTCCTTCTGGCTCCTACTGACCCCATCTCCCTGTGTACCAGAATGAGTGTGCACTAGCTTTCACGTGCACTAGCTTTCACGTGCACCAGCTCTCCTGTGCACAGGCCTCTCTGGAATGGTGCTGTGTTGTCGCTCTGAGCCTCGTTGTTAGCTCCATTTCCAGAACAGGACTGTGTTTGAACATAGAACAGACAGCCAGCAGACTGTGAGGAGATATTCACTGAATCTGACACAAACTGTGTTGATCACAATCACTGACTGCACCTTTGACTCTGCATCCTCTGATCTGTTCATCCTGATAGCACACATTCTGAGACCCTCACTGATGCAGACGCTGCACCATGGTGCTGGAAATAAAACACTACCAGCAAATGAAGAACAAAGCACTGAGACACTGACACTGGAAATAGAAGAGCTCCATGTTTTCAGCAGAGAAGAGGCCAAAGCTGAACCCTGGAAGTGAATTGTTTGATTCCAACAACATAGAAATGACTTCCAGGGTTTGAACTCCTGCTGTTACTTCACACTGTAAGCACTTAGTGAGAGGCTCATTGACAAGTCTATGAACAAAGTCCAGCACAGTCCCTCTGTAGAGGTGGAATATTAAATAGAGTTTAATGTCTTTAATGAGGAGGAAGCTCATTAAAATGTGATCAATGCTGCTGACACTGAAGTGGGAATAAAAGCTGAACTGCAGGTGTAGCAGCAGGACTGCAGTTAATCCTACAGGATCACTGACAGCAACACTGAGGGGAACCAGCAGGGGGCGCTCACTGCTGTCTGTTAAATATTACTCATGGAAGTCACTCTGCAGTCACTGGACCACAACACAAAGATGATCCCACATTATTACACTTTGACCAACAGAGGCTCCAAAGAAACACGAACTCTGATCCTTCACAGAACAAGTCCAGGATCAGAGTCAGACCAGAGTCCAGGATCAGAGTCAGACCAGAGTCCAGGATCAATGTTCAATATTATTGGAAATGTGTGCAGCTTCAGTATCATGTCTAATATTCATTTACTTCTTCAGTATCTTCACCAGTTTTACTTCTGACTTTTTTTATTCTCGTCTCATTTCAGCTCAATTATTTGGATTCTCAGTAATATTTCATCCTGATTTCTTATCGGTGTTGTTCAGTCATTTTGTTTTGTGAACAATCTCTGGCACAAGAATGTCCTTCAGGTTAATGATTTTCTGTCTGCTAAAGAATCAGAGCCTCATATCAGGTTTAATGGTTTTATACTGAGCCTGTTCAGAGTCCAGACCAAACACTGACTGATACTAAACAGCTCATGACTGCAATAAATGTCTCTGATGGACTCCACAGACATTTCATTCTTCAAGTTTTTAACAAAACTCAAACTTGTGTGAGGATTCTTCTGACAATATTTCTACTGACAGTAATAAAAGCTGTTCTCTTGGATTTCTTTCTGTTCTATTTGACTATTTATCCGTGTTTTCAGTCTGTTTCTGTCCTTTTAGACGGACTCTTGTGATCAGCTGATTTCTACACAGCAGCAGCAAACTGATGCTGATTTCCATGAGACTTGATGTCAAATGGAGGCTGAAGCATGAAAACAGCTCTGAGGTCTGGACCACCAAGCAGGATCTGAGCTCATGGAGGAACTTCAGCTTCACTGTTTTTGTTTTCTCAACAAGAATTTCCTTCAGGTTGAATCATTTTGCGTCTGAATCAAAGAGAACCAAAGTTCCACTCACTCAGCTTCTTCCTCTGCAGCTCTCTGCTGTCTGGACCAGGTCTGAGAGAAAATCCTCCTCTGTGTCTGCAGGCTGCCGTCACTCTGAGACACAAAGAGCAAAGATCAGCTGCTGCACCTTTAGATGACGTTAATATGAGACATGATGAAGCTGCAGCAGCTTCCTGGAAACAGCTGAGGACTAAGAAAGCTCCTCCTCTCTGACCACAGCCTCACTCTGTCCTTTATTTCTACACTCATCCTGCACACATTCACATGTTGATGAAGGAGCTGATCAGGAGTCTGTTTGTCTCTGACTTTATCCATCATGTCTGGCTTCAGACTCACATTATTTCATCTACTGTCCAACATTGGAGATTCTCAATAGAGTGAAGACACAAGTGGACGGTTTGTCTGAATAAAGACACTGATGAAGTAGTGGAGGAATCTGAGACAGAGGATGAGGAAGTGAAGAACTCAGAGTCAGGATTTTTACCCACAGCCCTTTATTCTTCTCCGTCACACACAAGATGAAGGAAGTTCTCATTTCATCACAGGAACAGCACTTAACCACTGAAATCAGGATGAAGTCTGGCTGTACAAAAACAACATTTCAGATTTTTATCTGTAATAATAATAATAAGGAGAACACTGAATCCAATGTTAATGTGTAAAAAACAACAGAAAGTGGGTTGACGGGTCATTTTTGTAGATTTTTAATGTTTTTTCTGATTGTGGGTGAGTTTAAATCTAAAAAGAAATGAAGTCAAAGTTCCACCTTTGAGCCACATGAAGTGAAACTATTAAAGCAGAAGTAAACTGGTGATATTTTCTGTAGCACATGTAGCTACAGGTCACAATGATACAAAACTAAACATGGAGAATACTTTTACTGTGAAATCATTTGTGTTGAACTTTTCTAACTGGTTGAGCAGCTTTGACAAGTTGTTCCATAAAAACTAAACTATTGTTGGATCGTCGGATCCAAGCTGAACACGGTTCTGGAGTTTCAACCAGTTTCTCCACATAGAACTAAGAAAACATCCTTTAGAAATGTGGACATGTTTGTGGTTTTCTGAGCCCCTCTGTAGGCTGCACAAACACAGTGAAGTGTTCCCTGTTCTACCGACTGAATCCATCAACTGACTGAAGAGATGCTTGAAGGTCCACCAACCAGAACCATGTTGGTGACGGAGAACTCAGGAGGAACATCCAACTTTGTAAGAAGCACCAGAGAAATCCACACATCCCTTCCACTCACATGAATGTGAGGATGGAAGCTGTTATTATGGGATGTTTGTTTCAGCAGCTGTTGACTCATCAGCTGAAGAGGAGACTGAGATCAGTTTCCAGGATCATTGAAGGCCGTCAGACATCTTGAACTCCGTCACATGAGACCAGTTAGTCATTGATCTGATCAGCTGATGATCAGCTGTGAGGAATTCTTATTGATCTTCTGAGTGGAGCTCTGATGGAACCTCCATGGACGTGAACTGTGAGGGAGCTGGACCCTCATTGTTGCTGATGTGTCGCCCTCTGCTGCTGGAAACATGAACTGCACCACGTCACTGCTGACAACACACCACAGGAAGTGATTTTGGAATAAGATATTTATTTTGAACATGTAAAGAAAAGCATCAAGTAAACAAGGAATTAACATTCTACATATAGATATATGAATTCATACAAAACAAAATCATAAAGAAAAAGAAATATTTTAAAATTCTGAACCAGATCTACAGATTGGAAAATGAGTGAGACGAAGTAAACATTTATTTAATCCCACTCCTTTTCCATAAATTATTGATTAAGAATTTCCAATTAAATATATGTAACCCGCCTAAATAACGGTTAAATAATAAATTTTATTCATTTCTGATAATTATTTCTTTCCACCTTATGTTCATACGTACTGTCAGTTTTATTTTGAAAACCGGATTTTGTTTTTGGGTGAGAAGATGAAGTACTGTGCTAAAATATTCGACGTCGCTTAACATCGTTAATTCATGGACTGAGCACTGTCTCTGTGTCTCCCGTGAGGGTTGAAAACGAGAGGAAAAGGAATGAAAACCTGCTTGTCTTGCACGAAAACTAAGAAATTATTCAGTAAATTATATAAACTGATTAAAATTCCGCTCTAGAGGTTGGAGAACCGTCGAAGAAACACTTAAGACAATTGTCCAAAACCGCCTTCTTGGTAAGCTAGTTCCCACATGTTCCTAATGAGTGTGTCTGTGGAAATACCACGAGGTGACCATGCTAGCTGCAATTAAGGGTGTATCGCACATTTTATGCTGTTTTTGAAGAATGTAATATACTAAAAAGCATTTATTTGATGGTTTGAGTTAATACTGACCCAGCCTGCATCGCTAAAATAAGCACATTGTGAGACTTTTACACGGTGAAGTGCCGAGTCACCTTCCTATGTGACTGAAGGTTAAAGATATACTCAGCAGAAAGTGATAGTGATCATACAGTTGCTCCTCATTGTCATTAAAATTGGTTTAAATGGTATATTCTGTACTGAAACCTGAAAACTGCACTCATGGCTTCAGCAAAGAGATAACTGGTGGTGCTGTCATCTGCAGCACCTTTATAGCCTCTGAACTCATTCTGTTAGTAAACGATGCTTTCACATGGTTTAAGAGTCATTAAAGTGATTTTTTGAACATTAAGACCTTAAATGACATTAAAATCATAAAATTTTATTATCAGTGGTGTTAAAAATTATTTCTGTAATTTTCAAGAAAAAAATCATAATAATATATAATTACAAATTGTGATTCTCCATGTACATCCATGTAAAAATGTAGAACCATTGCAATAATTATTCCAGCTGATCAGGTACAATTGCTGTAAAACTGGATGTTTGTAAAGTGACGGGCTGGACCAGATAGAGGAGAGCTGGGAAATGGGGAAATACAAATTCCAGCAAAAATAGCTGGAAAACGTGGACTTCAGAGAATGGCTGCAGCCCCTTGGTGGTCCAGATGGAGAAAGATTTTGCAGTGCTTGTAAAAAAATGAAGCTTGGTGCAATGGGTGTCAATGCTGTGAAATCTCACATGCATTCTGACGGCCACAAATCGGCTGTAAGAGGCAGACAACGGTTAACTGTGGCTACTTACTTTCCCGTGACCAGCAGCGTAACGTCTTCAGCATCTACTTCGACCACCACAAACAGCACAACTGCAGCTGTAGTGACCACCGCTCCCACCAGAGCCGCCGCTAACACTGCTGTGAAGCACCACTCATACACATCCAATGAATGCATTTCTGGATTGTTCCAGGCAATGTTTCTGGATTCAGAAATAGTCAAATGTTTCACCTGTGGAAAGGACAAAACTAGCTCCATGTTATGGCATGTATAGCTGTACTTTTTGTTCATGGAATGTTATTTGGATGAATTAAAGATTCAAGATGAGTTCACCATTTGTCAATGAATCTTATTTCTTTTAGAAGCTTCAAAAACTGTTTTATTCTACCTTTTTAATTATTGTATCAAATTTTCAATCAAATAGGTTGTCACCTTTTCAGATTTTCTTTTTCATGTCAAATAATTGAAATAAAATATTTCTATTTTAGGGATTGTGTGTCTGCTGGACATAAAGAATCTCCTTTCCATCTGTGTGGATGGGCCAAATGTGAACATGAAATTCCTCCATCATTTCCATCCAGACCATGCTGAACTACATGGAGGTCAGCAGTTAAACAATGTTGGGAGCTGTGGATTGTACGTGGAAACATTCTGAAATGTCACAGTGTTCAGGAGGTTCCCCGTTAATCTGAAGATGTTGGACCACAAGATGAAGAGATGTGAAGTATTTGTGTTACACTTGTACAACGATGACCGTGTCCATCCAGGAGACAGTGACTTTAATTACACATGAAGATTCTGCAAATACAGAAGAGATACAGATCCAGTTTCTGATCAGTATTGGCTCTCTTTGCTGCTGTCTTCACTCGTGTTATGACTGGGTTTACTTCCTTGTACACCAAGATAACAGCACCAGTCTTTGACATGACAGAGCCAATACTGCCTCCTACTGACCAAAATGGGTATCGCCCTACAGTTACTGAGGAAGAAGCAGGTAAGTTTTCCCTGTTTTTAGGAGAGACACAAGGCCTTGGAAATTCTATTAAAATGAAAAATAATAGTGGTGGGACCAAACTAATGAGAAAAATGACTAATTCTGGACATCATATGAACAATAAAGATGTCCAGGGAGCCACATTTGCATGATTCTATTTCACTTAAAAAACAACCTGTCAACATTTGACAAATTACACTTAATTTCATTAGACCGAGTAGCTCTTTAGCTTCAGCTCACTTCTGTTTACTTTCACTCTTTGTAGTTTGTTTCTAAATTACTTTGAACTCAACACTTCAATCGACTCTCTGTGATAAAAGCAACGAGTAAATTAACATTTACCTGCATGAACATGTGAGAAGAAGCCGGGGTTCCTCCAGAAATGAGCTGAAAATGAGGTGGACACAAGACTTGATAAATCACATTCTGATGTAATTTAGTTTATCTGATACAGGTGCAGTTGTGGTTTTTACAGTGACTCCTGTTCAATATAATCTAGAAGAAAAGATGCTGTACTTGAGGGGGAAAGTTCACCTTAAACATCTTTAGTTTATTGATCATTTCAATATTGAAAATTCTGCCCATGTGTGATGAAAATGTTTCTATTTACAGCCAGTTATGGTGCAGTAAAATGAGTTTTCAGACACTTGTAAAGACAGTGTACACCACAAAAGTCATGAGGTTCCAGTGACTCCTATAACTCCATTTTAAAACACGTCTTTGTCGCAAAAAACAATCGTGTATTTTGGTTCTTTCATGAATTCTGGAAATATGACAATCTATTGGGTCATAAATATACATAAAGCAACTTGAATTATCAGTTTTGTTGACATAGAAAGTTGTGTTAATCAGAGTTTCTTTGTGACATGGTATCTTAACTTCTCCTGAGTGATTACGATCGACTACAGCTGCTGACTCCTCTGATCCAGTTTAAATAGAACCCATTAGATCCACTCATTAGACTCAAACACTACAGTGGGAAAGTCTGAGGAGCTCAGCAAAGATCTGAAAAAGAAAATCAAGGACGTGAATTTTCAACAGCATAACAGAATTCCTAAAATTCAGTCATGATTCTTGGTTTTTGTTGCCAAAACCAGAGTTTCAGTGGTCCCATCTTTCTACCACTATAAAACATTTCTGGATGCATCACTGCTCATATGGATCCTGCTGCTATTTGAAGCTGCAGATATTCAAGCAAATCATGTGTTTTGGTTGTTTCATAGATTTGTTGGAAGTTGTCTGGAAATATGAGAAAATCTACTGGGTCATAAATAAACACACCGTAACTTGAATTATCAGCTTTGGTCACGTAGAAGTTGTGTTCATCAAAATTTGAGATTGTGGCCAAACATTCTGACAAAGAGCCCCACAATTATCACCAATATGGAGAATAACAGAGAAAGATTATCACTTTTATTAGATCATTTCAAAGAACAAACTTGTATTATCTTTGGGGAAATGGTCAGAATGAAAGCAGCTGAAGTTATCTGGGCTATGGAACACCTGTTGACAGGTGAAAGCCTGTTCAGATAAATGGTCCAATGGGACCAAAAAACTGCAAAAACTGCAGCCACTTCATGGCCACAGGAAGCTACATTTGACACCAATGCTTGTGTGGGAATGGAGGTGCTGATTAGAAAGCATGAATTCAATCTAACAGCAGCTGTTAGGAGAGACTGAAGACCTTCAGCACTTCCTCACTGACTGCAGATGTAGTACGGAGATGTACAGAGACAGGAAATGATGAGTCAGCTAAATGTGATGATGCAGTAGAACGTTCAACTCACATCTATCCTCAATTAAAAGCAGGACTTTAAATCATATTTTTCACAAACTTCTGCTCATAATTTCTTTCCACCTTAACTTTATCAGTACTTTGGGTTTTATTTTCTCGTTTACAGGGACCAACATCCATCGCTGAGGTACCGACATCAGACTGACAGGGTTTGTGATTTAAAAACACGCGTGTGCTCGTTCACTGCAGAACATGACTTGTAGTTCACCAGATCTCAGCCACTCGTTAATCTGTGTAAAAAACAGTGTGAAGATCAAAATGCTTTGTCAGAAGTGTCCGTGTCAAACCAGCAGATTGGTTCCATAAGTACACATGGCATAGCAGCAGCATTGAAGAAAAGTCTTTGTGAAAAGCTCAAATGTGTTTTCATTGGATATTGATGAAGCCACGAGCCAGAGCTGGACAACAGTCTGAATGGGCTTGTTGGTTTTTTGATGATGATGCTTCCAGAGTAACTCAACATCTGCAAACACAAAAGTGAACATTGCCTCAACACTAACGGAAGAAGTAAAAGATGTCAGAAAGAAAGAAGAAATAGATCGCTGACCAGTTCTTGTAGCACCATCAATGTTTTTTAATTCAACTGTAGTTTTCTGTCGTAATTTATATTTGTTGATTTATTTTCTATTTTCTTATTTATTTCAGATTATTTAAGTTACCAGTTCTTGGAGCACTCCTTGATGACTAATAATCGGTATCGGCCCTGAAAAAACCATATGGGTCTGTCTGTAGTCTGAACACATTGCTCTGTGAAGTGGAAACAATCCTTAATAATCACCAGATCACCACCACGTCCTCTGAGCCTTTGATTTAGACGTCATGGGGGCAGAACTGGTGGACACTAGCGAGGATTCAAAAGGACTTTATTAAACAAAGCAGGAACTAAATCAATACAGAAATGTTCAAACTGGACTGAGGAGAAAATAAACCAAACTCATTCCAGAAACAAACAAAACTGCTGCGACTGCAAAAACAAACAAGTTCAAAAGAGGAAACATACAAAAAAACAACCTGAAACTGGATAAACTGAACAAAGAAACTGATGAAACAGGAGGAAGTGAACTAACAGGACAAGACAAAGTGTCCAGAACAGTCTGATGCAGCTCTGAGGAACAAACAAGTCCAACATCAGAACAGACCAGAGATCAGTTCAAAGGCTGCTCAACAAAACTATTCATTCCAAGGGCAGGATGGTAGGCAGGGGGGGGCTGGTCGGTATATAGAGATAAATATTTAACATCTCTGATATATATGTAAATATTGATCTGTGTGTTTGTTAACATTACAGGTGATGCAGATGTTTGTAATCTTTAATATCGTGGACGTTAGCGGCTAAAATGTTTCTTCTAACCACAGTTTATTCAGAACCTTCTCTTCAAAATGTTTATGAATTTAAAACACAAAAACTGCTTCTCTCATGTTTTAATGTGATTTTTGTTGGTAGAAGAGGTCGACACACTGAGAAAAAACATGAAATCCTGCTCTTTTATTCTATTCCTGTTCAAACTAAGAATCATTTCACTCATTTTCAGAACATGTGATTTAATTCTTGTTGCTGAGACTCCAGCAGGAGGCGCCGTTCCTTCAGTCCACCAAGCACCAGAAATCTGTAAAAAACTGATTATTTATCAGAACTAAACGCTGCAGATTAGTTTTGTGTTTAGTTTTCAGACTGATTCAGCTTTTACATTCATATTTCTGTAGTTCTGCAGCTTCTTTTGTCCTGTTTTTAGAGAGAAAGTCTAAAATATGTGGAAGAATTTAGATTTCCTGTTGGATAAAAAGAGAGATTTAATAATAATGTAGGTTTGTCCTCATTGCTTCAAGACTAAATTGCAGAAAAGAAACTAGAATGTCTGAATAGAAAGAATATTCAGATGAAAACACGTCGTGTTAACTGGATGTTTGTGTGATTTCTGTTTGCTTTGTGAAGGTTTTAAAACTCTGTGAGCTAAATAATCATCAGATGTTTTTACAGGAAAAGATTTTAAATGTCTGTTTGTTCTAAAAAGAAAAAAGGAACAAATGAATACAATAACAATATTAGATTATAAAACAGAGTTTGCACAGTTGTTTGCACAAAAACCTGATTTTCTCTGGACAATAATGTGTGAAAGTCTGTCAGCAGTTTGTAGATTCACTGCTTCCTCTCTCATTTCACACTTTGTGCAGCTCAAATGCTTTTAGTTCAAGTGAGCGTCAGAGGAACACCACATCCTGATTTTCACTCTCAACATTTGACTGGAAAAAGACGCAAACACCACATTTGGCTCCTGGAAGAATCACAACTTCATCTTTGAAGAGGAAGAAGATTAGATTTAATCCATGAATGTGAAAACATGTTTGTGAGGGACAGAGTCATGGAGAGACTCAACTATCTGTTCAACACTGTTTCTCTGACAGGAGGAGACTCTGGAGACTGAACTCAGCACAGAAACACTGAGGAGGAACCAGAATAGAACCAGTAGAACCCAAATCCAGGATAGAGAGTTTCAGTGAATGTGGTGTTGAAGGTGTGGAGGAGGATCAGAGAGTCAGAGGAGACTCTGTAGAAGGACAGAGTTCCAGCAGGAACGTCCACATAAACTGAAACTCTGTGAGAGACTGAGGAGGAACTGATGGATGTTAGAATGTTATTGTGAATGACAGAGTAACCATTATAATCAGAGCAGAACAGACTCCAGGACTGATCATTACGTCCAAACACACAGTCATCACTGACTCCTTTCCTTCTGATTCCTCTGTAACTCACTGATATATTAACCCCTCCTCTCCACTCCATCTCCCAGTAACAGCGACCAGTCAGACCAGTTCTACACAGCAGCTGAAGATACCAGTCAAACCTGTCTGGATGATCAGGATACCACTGAACCTCCTTCACTAATGTCACCTTCCTGTTGTTGTCAGACAGTTTGAGTTTTCTGTTTACTGTGTTTGTGTCGACTGTGAGTTGACAGGAATCTGATGGAGAGAACAAACACAACACAGCTGCAGTTATTGATGGATCATGTGATCAGTATTAAAGCTTTGATGATGACCTCAGAGATGTGACACTTTGAAGATGCTTGAATGTGCTGCTTTGTTTCCATCAATCCATTAAAACACACTTACACTTCCTCAGACCTGGTGTCAACCATCGGACTCCAGCAGGCGTCACCCTGAAAGGAGGAGGACGGTCAGAGCAGCAGAGACTCTTTCAGCAGCACACATGGACGTTACATGGCTCTCACACTGTTCCACTGATAAAGGACCAGTCCAACATGGAGACACAGACACCTGAATGCAGCATCTCTAAAGTCCTGTCCTGTGCTCGTCACGTTCCAGCTCAGTTTACACTCATTATTCAGCTTTACTCATTGATGTTTCCTGGAGCTAGGCTAAAAGGTTCCCTGTCTGTCATGTCCATGTGCTAAGCTACGCTAACAGTTTCCTCTTCCCTTCAGTCATGGTGTGTAGCTGAGCTAACAGTGTTCTTCTGCTTCCACTCTTTGTGTTAAGGTAGGCTAAAAGCTTCCTGAGAGTGTCTGTCTGTCTGTACCTGAGAGTTTCCAGTCTACAGTGTGGATCCTCCACTTTAGCTCTCAGCATCTTCTCTCCTGAGTCTCCTGGATGGTTGTAGCTCAGGTCCAGCTCTCTCAGATTTGAGGTCTTGAAGCTCAGAGCTGAGGCCAGAGAAGCACAGCCTTCCTCTGTGACCAGACAGCCTGACAGCCTGCACACACAAAACAACACAAACCTGATGGACAACACTTGGCTGGATGTTTCTCACTCTTTGTTTTCTTCTTTGTCTTTCAGATACATTTTTGTGCAGATTTGATGCATCTGAAGCAAATAATCAATCTTTCATTTTCTTTCACTTTCAAAGTGTGAGTCCTGACCTGAGAGCTTCCAGTTTACAGTGTGGACTCTCCAGTCCAGCAGAAAGACTCTCCACTCCTGAATCCTGCAGGTTGTTGTTAGTCAGGTCCAGCTCTGTCACACTGGAGGACTGGGAGCTGAGGACTGAGGACAGAGCTCCACAGCTTCTCTCTGACAGATTACAGCCACTCAGTCTGAAGAGACAAAGACAAGAAAAGAAGTAAAACATTAAGTACAGTATTTTCTGTCCTGTTGAAAAGACAGCAGTGAATTTAACAACAAATACATCCCACTATGTCCAGAATACAGCAGCAGTAAGTCCACCTATCAGGTGATCAGGAATCACAGAGTCATCAGGATAAATCAGAATCTCTGCTGGTGAGAAGGTGGACTGTTCAGGTGGTCAAACATTTGAACATTGTTCTCCACATCTTCTCCTTCCTGCTTCTTGTCCAACAGCTGAACTGCAGAGTTTAGTCATCGAACAAACACCAAACACTAAAGGTTTGTTCTGGTGTTTCCTTTTCATTGACGTCTATCTGGAACATTCTGTTTTGTAAAATGGTGGAAACTAAAACAGAACCTGGAACCAAGACTGTACAGGTTCTTACAGGTTCTGGTTCTGTGATGCAGGTTCCAGGTTGTTAAGTTCCTGTAGTGGAAGAGGCCTCATTAAGAGAAACTAGAGCGAAAGGTCAGTAACCAGTGGCGTGCACAGACATTTTGGGGGGCAGGTGCTCAGTGGAAAAAAAGGGCACCTTGTGCAGCGTGTAGAACCACCGGCTGTCTGAATATAACAGTGTGAGATCTGAAAAAATAACAAAATCAGGGACACATTTTCTGTAACAGCATTCATTTTAGCATCTTAATAATGACACACAAAGAGTAAATAAAACATTGTACCTTAAAAATTGGTAAATTAAAAGAGATCGACAATATCAAGACTGATTCCTGACATTAGGCTACAACAAGGCAGAAAGCTACTTTTTCTTTTTGTCATTTAGCAAATTAGTCACAGCAAGTGTTGCCTCAACCTACTGCAGGCTAATAATAAACCTACACAAACTAAATATTCAGTTATAGTATACAGATCATATGCTGTACCAGTTCACCAAATAACACTGGTTGTGAGGTCATCGTCGTCACGTTTTGTCAGTTAATTGATTATTATTATGGGTAGCGTCGAGCTTGTTAAGCAGGCGGGCAGCTGGCTAATTTAGGCACGGTTGTTTAGCGCTACATGAGACAGACTACTTCACAACAGAGACAAACTAGAAAAGCACTCAGAGGGCGCAGTACTCTGCCAAGGCTGCTCAGTTGATGGATCATTTCTGATGGATGAAATATTTCATAAAAAATGACCTTGTGCTGAGTACAGGCATGTGTTATGCATGTACATGTTATGTGTTCATACCAAATCACATGTAAATGACTTTTATAGAGGTCTGTTGATCAGTTCATCACTTTTGCCAAGCCTTTGTTTTGCTACTGTTAAAATAACCGTTCCCTCCGTGCTTTTATTTTGAAGGTGTATTTTTAATGGTACAGGCTTTTATTTTGTAACCATTCCAGCGACACAGGAAGTGTTTATCTAAGAAGAGGTTTCTTGACATGACGAAGACGCTGCTGAAAAGTCAGAAAATTCACATAAAGATGAAAGAAAATGGTTCCACTGTTGCTGTCTAGTAAAGGATGTGTTTAAACTTAGAAGCAGCTGGAATGGAGACAAGAAAGGAGTGAAGGACAGAAAGGTGAATTTATGTTCAAAATAGGGCTGACAGCTGAACATAAATAAAGGCTTTGTGAACCATCAGGAGCTTCACCATTGTCTGTCTGGGGTTTGCTTCATACGTGACCTAAATATGTAGCGGGACTCAGAAACAGCCCACAGTTTAATCATTTGTGCCAAATCCATTAGTCCGTTTTTGAGGAACGTTTCACACAGACAGACAAACAGATTAACAGATTCACAGACAAACGTACGCCGATCGTTACATAACTCTGCCGTTCCTTGGTGGAGTAATAAATGCACCGTGTGGCAACTGAGGCTTATGAACAAAACACTGGATTCATTTAGGTGTTACCTGGATGGTGGTGTTCATGTTACGAGATGGGGCGAGTCACGGCACGGGTCATGTGTGTGTGTGTGTGTTTAATGTTTACATTTTTTTATAACGTTGAGACGTGGAGGACACCTGCTTGATACTGAGGGTAAGGGGCAGGTGCTCTAGCACCACCTGGTGTCTATCTGTGCACACCACTGTCAGTAACAGAACTGATGTGAGTCATAGAAATACAGAAAACCTCCCACCTCAGCTGTTCTGTTCATCATGAATAAAAACACATTTTAAATGGTCATCAGTTGAACAGGTTGATGAGTCCTGACCTGAGAGCTTCCAGTTTACAGTGTGGACTCTCCAGTCCAGCAGAAAGACTCTCCACTCCTGAATCCTGCAGGTTGTTGTTAGTCAGGTCCAGCTCTGTCACACTGGAGGACTGGGAGCTGAGGACTGAGGACAGAGCTCCACAGCTTCTCTCTGACAGATTACAGCCACTCAGTCTGAAGAGACAAAGACAAGAAAAGAAGTAAAACATTAAGTTCAGTATTTTCTGTCCTGTTGAAAAGACAGCAGTGAGTTTAACAACAAATACATCCCACTATGTCCAGAATACAGCAGCAATGAGGACAGTCCTCTGAAATATTCTATAAATGTGAAAATAATCCAAATTGTTGCACATTACAGTAATCAGATTACTTTGAAGCTGAGAAGTAAAGTATTTGATCAGATTCAATAAAACAAACTGACAGTTTAGATTTACTAAATGAAGAATTCAGACCAAACAAGAAGAAATGAATCCAATAAAGGTCACTGTGATTGTAAAGTTTTATATTTTCACTAATTTCTTTGTGCACCTTTATTTCTGATGACACATTTAATCCTGGGCTGCACAGTGTTCGAGTGGTTAGCACTTTCGCCTTGCAGCTTGAAGATCCCCAGTTCAAATCCCAACTTTCCTGGGATCTTTCTGCATGGAGTTTGCATGTTCTCTCTGTGCATGCGTGGGTTTTCTCCGGGTACTCCGGCTTCCTCCCACAGTCCAAAAATATGCTGAGGTTAATTGGTTACTCTAAATTGCCCGTAGGTGTAAATGTGAGTGTGATTGTGTGTCTGTATATGTAGCCCTGTGACAGACTGGTGACCTGTCCAGGGTGTCCCCTGCCTTCACCAGAGTCAGCTGGGATAGACTCCAGCGCCCCCCATGACCCCAGTGAGGATAAAGTGATGTATAGAGAATGGATGGATGGACAGGGTCATTCCAGGTGAAATGACCAGATATTCCTTGGGGGTGTTGCTGCACCATCTTCAAATTATTCCTAAATTTGTATTCCATTAGATAGTCACGAAAGGACTTTCTATGCAAAATTGTAGGCCTGTAGCTCAAATAGTTTCTGAGTTGTGGGGATCTGAAATTTTCAGAATTTGGGCTATTAAAAGCCCAGCCAGCGTTTTGTGCATCTTTAAGTGGTTATTTCTCAGCCTCTAGACATACCAGAGAGCTGTGAGTTGGTAAACAAGGCCTCTGCATGTAGCTAGTGCCCCACAAACATCCCCAGGTGTTTCCCTACACTCTGCAGGCCGTGGGGGCTTGCTAAAAATGCTAAAAATTAAGAGACATCTACTCACGAGTGGGGTTTGGGACCTTAAAAGTACTAGAAATACTGCACAGAAGTGTTCTAACACCCCTGGGTTCCATTCTACACAAACCTGTGTGATAACTTAGCAAACTGGAGCTTTCTAGGTACCTCAGTTTGGAAAATATGAGCTCCCAAAGTTGGACGAGATTTTTAATTGGCTGTTTTTGGTGGCAAAAATCTCAGTGTGGGACAGGTACCAGAGACCCCAAATTTTTCTACAAGACAGTTCCATCTGTCTTCTATCACTGTACAAAAAAGCAGCAAGGTTATATTTGTAGTTACTGAGATATTCTTACTCAAAATGGCATGGGTAATGTCAAAATACCTGAGAGCTTCCAGTTTACAGTGTGGACTCTCCAGTCCAGCAGAAAGACTCTCCACTCCTGAATCCTGCAGGTTGTTGTTCGTCAGGTCCAGCTCTGTCACACTGGAGGACTGGGAGCTGAGGACTGAGGACAGAGCTCCACAGCTTCTCTCTGACAGATTACAGCCACTCAGTCTGAAGAGACAAAAAGCAGATTAGACTGATGAAACAGCAGGAAAATTAAAAGTGTCGTCAATCTTCAACTACTTACAGAACTTTCTTGGAGGCTTTGACCACTGGCAGCAGCCTCAGAAGAACCTCCTCTGAAGCAGAGTATTTCTTCAGGTCAAACACGTCCAGATGTTCTTCTGATGACAGTAAGATGAAGACCAGAGCTGACCACTGAGCAGGAGACAGTTTATCTGTGGACAGACGTCCTGATCTCAGGGACTGTTGGATCTCCTCCACTAGAGAAACATCCTTCAGTTCATTCAGACAGTGGAACAGATTGATGCTTCTCTCTGCAGACACATTCTCACTGATCTTCTTCTTGATGTACTCCACTGTTTTCTGATTGGTCTGTGAGAGACTTCCTGTCTGTGTCAGCAGGCCTCGTAGGAGATTCTGATTGGTCGGCAGTGACAGACCCAGGAGGAAGCGCAGGAACAAGTCCAGGTGTCCGTTTGGACTCTGCAAGGCCTCGTCCACAGCTCTCTGGTAGAAACGTGCTGATTTACTCTGGAACAGTTTAGACCAACGAGATGTTGTTTGTTGTTGTTCTTCCAGCAGGTTGACTCCAGAGTTGATGAAGGTCTGATGGACATGAAGAGCAGCCAGAAACTCCTGAACACTCAGATGGATGAAGCAGAACACCTTGTCCTGGTACAGTCCTCTCTCCTCTTTAAAGATCTGTGTGAACACTCCTGAGTACTTTGAGGCTGCTCTCATATCGATGCCACACTCTGTCAGGTCGGACTCATAGAAGATCAGGTTTCCTTTCTGCAGCTGCTCAAAAGCCAGTTTTCCCAGAGACTCAATCATCCTCCTGCTGTCTGGACTCCAGTGTGGATCTGTCTCAGCTCCTCCATCATACTTGACCTTCATGACTTTGGTCTGAACCACCAGGTGGTGGATGAACATCTCAGTCAGGGTTCTGGGCAGATCTCCTCCCTCTCTGCTTCTCAGCAGCTCCTCCAGAACTGTAGCAGTGATCCAGCAGAACACTGGGATGTGGCACATGATGTGGAGGCTTCGTGACTTCTTCATGTGGGAGATGATGCTGCTGGCCTGCTCCTCATCTCTGGATCTCTTCCTGAAGTACTCCTCCTTCTGTGGGTCGGTGAACCCTCTGACCTCCGTCACCATGTCCACACAGTCAGGAGGGATCTGATTGGCTGCTGCAGGTCGTGTGGTTATCCAGAGGCGAGCAGAGGGAAGCAGATTCCCCCTGATCAGGTTTGTCAGCAGCACATCCACTGAGGTGGACTCTGTAACATCAGTCAGGACCTCATTGTTGTGGAAGTCCAGAGGAAGGCGACACTCATCCAGGCCGTCAAAGATCAACACAACCTGGAAGTCTTCAAAGCTGCAGATTCTTGCTGCTTTGGTTTCACTGAAGAAGTGATGAACAAGTTCCACCAAGCTGAACTTTCTCTCTTTCAGCACATTCAGCTCTCTGAAAGTCAATGGAAACATGAAGTGGATGTCCTGGTTGCTTTTGTCTTCAGCCCAGTCCAGAGTCAACTTCTGTGTTAACACTGTTTTCCCGATGCCAGCCACTCCCTGTGTCATCACTGTTCTGATTGGTCCATCTCTTCCAGGTGAGCCTCTAAAGATGTCTTCTGCTCTGATGCTTCTTTCTGCTCTGTCTGCTTTCCTGGATGCTGCTTCAATCTGTCTGACCTCATGTTCATCATTGACCTCTGCAGTCCCTCCCTCTGTGATGTACAGCTCTGTGTAGATCTCATTCAGGAGGGTCTTCTGTCCTGCTTTAGCGATGCCCTCAAACACTCTCTGGAACTTCTTCTTCAGAGAACATTTAAGTTTCCGTCCACAAACTGGAGCAACAAGTTCTGAATGAAAACACAAGAAAGAAAGAGTGAAGTAGAAGTAACCTGGATATAAAAGCACCAAAGTAGCAATAAAGTGAAGGTGACAGTTTGTCCCCTAAAGAATGATTGTGTGAAGATATTCAGAGACTTTAGTAAATGTTGTGTTGATCAGCAGCTTCAGTCTTTACACAAATCCTCTTACTGCTCTGCAGACAGTCAGCCAGCTTCTCCTGCTTCATCCTCCTCAGGAACAACACTGTGATCTGCTCAAACATCTCTCTGCTGCTCCTCTCATCTTCATCATCACCCTCCAACTCCTCCTCATCCTCCCTCTGACTCTCTGAGCATTCTGGGTAATCTGGACTCACAACCTTCTGCATCTTCTTCAGCTCCTTCTTCACAAAAGTCACCATGTTGTCCTCCAGCAGCTGGAACAGAGAAATGTGTCAATGAGTCCATCAGAGTCAAATCATGGAGCCAAACATCAGATCCATGTTGGACACACTGACAGTCCACTGGTCTACAAAGAGCAGCATGGAGACGCCTGAACACAACAGATGGAGAACAACTTGTTGTCCATGAACTCACCATGAATATGGAGTCCAGGTGATGCTGCTGGACAGACTGAGCTCTGGGAACCTCTGAGTTCTGCTGCTCCACTCTGTGGATCAACATCAACAGTCAGATCTCAGTACGTCTGTCCACACAGAGACAAACACCAGCTATGACACCATCAACGTCTTCAGGAGACTCTGAAAATGGAACCAGTTATCTCCACATTTAAACCTCATCATGTCTCCCCTCGCTGTGACGTGGACGTTCACAACAGACACAAACACTTTGGATTTCAGAGCAGGTCGGACAACACGTCGTACAAACTGGTTCTGTTCTACAATAAGTGACTCTTTCTGTCAGTTCCAGCTTACATCTGATCAGCAGACGGATGGACATCTTTGAAGTCAATGAATTCATCCTTTGACCAGTCACTCTTGAAGGACAGACAGCTGGGTTCAGGACAGTTTGGTCTCTGCTGCTGGATCCTGAAACAAAACCAGAACAGATAAAAACTAAAGCAAAACATCTTCAAGCTGTTAATAAACACATCAACAACTTGAGTCTGAAATGTCTTTTTGTCAGTTTTACTGTCTCACCTTCCATCTGCAGATCGTCTGAAATTATCAGGATGATCCATGGACCAGTCACTGTTCATGGACACACAGCTGGATGCAGGTCCAGATCCAGGTCCAGGTGGATTCCTGTGAATAATGATGCAGCAGTGATGTGATGCTGAGCTCTGACATGCAGCAGAGTCCTGGACAGTTAGAGATGGTGGTCTCACCTCTGAGCTTTGCTCTGGTTCTCCTGTTCCCCACACAGAGAGCTTTTAGAGGGAGGGACTCCCTCCTCTCTGTCCTCACACTCATCCATGATGCTCAACTCACAGCAGCTCACACACACTTTCTACCTTCACCTGCAGAGGAAACAAACATCATTCATCCACTCAGATCCTCCTGGAGAAGATCATCTGCTTCTCCACTGATCCACTCTTATCTTGTGTTTTTATCAGCGGGTACAAACTGTGTTTTCCAACATGTCCTCAGACTCATACAACCACACAGGTCGTATGTAACGTGCCCCTGAATATGACCCATGAGAGCGTATTTAGGTTAGCGCCCCTACGGGAGACAGGAAGGCATTACGGGATTTAATTTGCGAAACGCCTTTTCCCTTACTTTCGCAAGACGGGTTTATGGTTATGGTTGGGGTTAGGTCAAAGTTTGTTCATGGTGACGTTTCAGCTGAGACACCGGAGTGTCGATATTTACTCAACCGCTAGAGGTCGCTTAACGTCAAAATGTAACACTCGGTCGTAATAAGGGCGTGTACAGACGACCTATGTGGTTGTTTTTTCAATGAGGACAGTCTCGTGGTTTCTGTTGCTCATGGACTGGCTGAAGTAAGGCAGCATCAGGAGACTAACATGTAAGAAACATGAGAACAGAGAGAACCCACCAGCAGCTCACAGTTTATCATCCCCAATCATCTCCTGAAGTCGGTTTGTTCAGGGACATCAGTACATGGTTGTGAATCTACCAGAGGATGCTTAGAATCCTGCTGATGTGGTCGTAGACTCTACAGGATTTTAGTGACTCAGTAAATGTCTAAGTTGTTCATTATTATTTTTAGTGCTTTTTAGTTTTTAATAAACGTTTATTTAATAGCCTGTATGTGATCAATAAATGGCCTTTGCCTGTCTTAGGAAAAACAGAACTCTATGTTAACAGTACTAAACAAATAAATCAGTATACATGTACACACACATCAATAAGTTCATACATTCATTGTGTTAAGAATTATATTTACGTAGATGAAAGAAAATTGTCTGTAGAATTTTTTTGTACAGTTCTCTGCATTCAGTTGTTTATGTTTTTGGAGAATCCAGTATTCACACTGGTTGGTCATTACAGGCGGATGATTAACTAGGATTTAATACAGAACTCAAAACGCTCCACACGAGAGGCACAAAAACCAAACAGAAAAGGGGCTCAACTAGAACAGGCCACGATGAGGGGTAACTAAACAGAACTGAGTAAACTCACAATATAAGAGTCCAGGGGGGTCGGAAGCCGAGGCAGGGACAGGGTTCTGGAACTGGGCCATGCAGGACGGGGCAGTGTTGCCAACTTAGCGACTTTCTCGCTAAATCTAGCTACTTTCCAAAGCGTCCTAGAGACTTTTTTTGCCAAAAGCGACTAGCAACAAATCTAGCGACTTTTTGTGCCGTTTTGGAGACTCTGACAGGAAAACTCAGATTATTCTGCAGTTACTGTCCTCAACAAGCAGCAGGTGCTGCTGTGAGCTCCTCCCAAAGCACAGGCTGTCAGTCCAGTAACCCCACAGCAGTCCCAGTGTCTGATTAGAGGACACATCACTCCGCAGCAAGACAGCAGATGAATCGCGCATGCACAAAGTCACTACAGATCCCATCCAGACTTACGGAGCAGGATATAAATGAAAATGTTTCTTCACTGTCATACTAAAATAAACCACAGCATTTGGCCTCTATAGAAGAAACTATAGTTTACTGACAAAGTGGGCTTTCTGGCTTTTTAATAACAATTCTGTTGTTTTTCTTCAAAATTTGCTGTAAAACGTCACAAATGATGCATTGGTGTAAACACTTTAAAATTTACCAATTCAAATTACAGGCAATCTTCGGTTATTCCCAGACAGACACGTCTCAGTACTTTCCTTACTGAGGAGTTGGCAACACTGGGACAGGGTCGACAGGGAAGTCAAGAGTGAGAGGGGAGACAAAGTAACCAGGCAGGTGAATCCCAAGCAGTATCAGCAGCTGAACGGAGCAGACAGGTCATTGTTTCTCAGCCAATGACCCAGCACCCAGTGTTTGGCAGAGCCAGGCTTTATATGCTGCTGATTGGTGATTAGGAGCAGCTGTGCTCCTCTGCAGCCGCTCTCAATCAGCCACAGCTTGGCCAGAGCACTGCACAGGGGAGGGAGGGGCCATGACACAAATTGTCTGAGTGACCCCAAACTTTTGACTGGTAGTGTAGATAGTTCACATTTGTAGCTATGTGGCATATTTAGGGAGGCAGCACTTTTAGCGAGTTAGCATGTTCCAAATTTATTTTCCTTCTGACTCCTACTGACCCCATCTCCCTGTGTACCAGAATGAGTGTGCACTAGCTTTCACGTGCACTAGCTTTCACGTGCACCAGCTCTCCTGTGCACAGGCCTCTCTGGAATGGTGCTGTGTTGTCGCTCTGAGCCTCGTTGTTCGCTCCATTTCCAGAACAGGACTGTGTTTGAACATAGAACAGACAGCCAGCAGACTGTGAGGAGATATTCACTGAATCTGACACAAACTGTGTTGATCACAATCACTGACTCCACCTTTGACTCTGCATCCTCTGATCTGTTCATCCTGATAGCACACATTCTGAGACCCTCACTGATGCAGACGCTGCACCATGGTGCTGGAAATAAAACACTACCAGCACATGAAGAACAAAGCACTGAGACACTGACACTGGAAATAGAAGAGCTCCATGTTTTCAGCAGAGAAGAGGCCAAAGCTGAACCCTGGAAGTGGATTGTTTGATTCCAACAACATAGAAATGACTTCCAGGGTTTGAACTCCTGCTGTTACTTCACACTGTAAGCACTTAGTGAGAGGCTCATTGACAAGTCTATGAACAAAGTCCAGCACAGTCCCTCTGTAGAGGTGGAATATTAAATAGAGTTTAATGTCTTTAATGAGGAGGAAGCTCATTAAAATGTGATCAATGCTGCTGACGCTGAAGTGGGAATAAAAGCTGCACTGCAGGTATAGCAGCAGGACTGCAGTTAATCCTACAGGATCACTGACAGCAACACTGAGGGGAACCAGCAGGGGGCGCTCACTGCTGTCTGTTAAATATTACTCATGGAAGTCACTCTGCAGTCACTGGACCACAACACAAAGATGATCCCACATTATTACACTTTGACCAACAGAGGCTCCAAATAAACACGAACTCTGATCCTTCACAGAACAAGTCCAGGATCAGAGTCAGACCAGGACCAGGACCAGAGCCTCATATCAGGTTTAATGGTTTTATACTGAGCCTGTTCAGAGTCCAGACCAAACACTGACTGATACTAAACAGCTCATGACTGCAATAAATGTCTCTGATGGACTCCACATACATTTCATTCTTCAAGTTTTTAACAAAACTCAAACTTGTGTGAGGATTCTTCTGACAATATTTCTACTGACAGTAATAAAAGCTGTTCTCTTGGATTTCTTTCTGCTCTATTTGACTATTTATCCGTGTTTTCAGTCTGTTTCTGTCCTTTTAGACGGACTCTTGTGATCAGCTGATTTCTACACAGCAGCAGCAAACTGTTGCTGATTTCCATGAGACTTGATGTCAAATGGAGGCTGAAGCATGAAAACAGCTCTGAGGTCTGGACCACCAAGCAGGATCTGAGCTCATGGAGGAACTTCAGCTTCACTGTTTTTGTTTTCTCAACAAGAATTTCCTTCAGGTTGAATCATTTTGCGTCTGAATCAAAGAGAACCAAAGTTCCACTCACTCAGCTTCTTCCTCTGCAGCTCTCTGCTGTCTGGACCAGGTCTGAGAGAAAATCCTCCTCTGTGTCTGCAGGCTGCCGTCACTCTGAGACACAAAGAGCAAAGATCAGCTGCTGCACCTTTAGATGACGTTAATATGAGACATGATGAAGCTGCAGCAGCTTCCTGGAAACAGCTGAGGACTAAGAAAGCTCCTCCTCTCTGACCACAGCCTCACTCTGTCCTTTATTTCTACACTCATCCTGCACACATTCACATGTTGATGAAGGAGCTGATCAGGAGTCTGTTTGTCTCTGACTTTATCCATCATGTCTGGCTTCAGACTCACATTATTTCATCTACTGTCCAACATTGGAGATTCTCAATAGAGTGAAGACACAAGTGGACGGTTTGTCTGAATAAAGACACTGATGAAGTAGTGGAGGAATCTGAGACAGAGGATGAGGAAGTGAAGAACTCAGAGTCAGGATTTTTACCCACAGCCCTTTATTCTTCTCCGTCACACACAAGATGAAGGAAGTTCTCATTTCATCACAGGAACAGCACTTAACCACTGAAATCAGGATGAAGTCTGGCTGTACAAAAACAACATTTCAGATTTTTATCTGTAATAATAATAATAATAATAAGGAGAACACTGAATCCAATGTTAATGTGTAAAAAACAGTCAGAAACTGTGTTGACGGGTCATTTTTGTAGATTTTTAAGGTTTTTCTGATTGTGGGTGAGTTTAAATCTAAAAAGAAATGAAGTCAAAGTTCCACCTTTGAGCCACATGAAGTGAAATTATTAAAGCAGAAGTAAACTGGTGATATTTTCTGAAGCACATGTAGCTGCAGGTCACAATGATACAAAACTAAACATGGAGAATACTTTTAATGTGAAATCATTTGTGTTGAACTTTTCTAACTGGTTGAGCAGCTTTGACAAGTTGTTCCATAAAAACTAAACTATTGTTGGATCGTCGGATCCAAGCTGAACACGGTTCTGGAGTTTCAACCAGTTTCTCCACATAGAACTAAGAAAACATCCTTTAGAAATGTGGACATGTTTGTGGTTTTCTGAGCCCCTCTGTAGGCTGCACAAACACAGTGAAGTGTTCCCTGTTCTACCGACTGAATCCATCAACTTCCTGAAGAGATGCTTGAAGGTCCACCAACCAGAACCATGTTGGTGACGGAGAACTCAGGAGGAACATCCAACTTTGTAAGAAGCACCAGAGAAATCCACACATCCCTTCCACTCACATGAATGTGAGGATGGAAGCTGTTATTATGGGATGTTTGTTTCAGCAGCTGTTGACTCATCAGCTGAAGAGGAGACTGAGATCAGTTTCCAGGATCATTGAAGGTCGTCAGACATCTTGAACTCCGTCACATGAGACCAGTTAGTCATTGATCTGATCAGCTGATGATCAGCTGTGAGGAATTCTTATTGATCTTCTGAGTGGAGCTCTGATGGAACCTCCATGGACGTGAACTGTGAGGGAGCTGGACCCTCATTGTTGCTGATGTGTCGCCCTCTGCTGCTGGAAACATGAACTGCACCACGTCACTGCCGACAACACACCACAGGAAGTGTTTTTGGAATTAGATATTTATTTTGAACATGTAAAGAAAAGCATCAAGTAAACAAGGAATTAACATTCTACATATAGATATATGAATTCATACAAAACAAAATCATAAAGAAAAAGAAATATTTTAAAATTCTGAACCAGATCTACAGATTGGAAAATGAGTGAGACGAAGTAAACATTTATTTAATCCCACTCCTTTTCCATAAATTATTGATTAAGAATTTCCAATTAAATATATGTAACCCGCCTAAATAACGGTTAAATAATAAATTTTATTCATTTCTGATAATTATTTCTTTCCACCTTATGTTCATACGTACTGTCAGTTTTATTTTGAAAACCGGATTTTGTTTTTGGGTGAGAAGATGAAGTACTGTGCTAAAATATTCGACGTCGCTTAACATCGTTAATTCATGGACTGAGCACTGTCTCTGTGTCTCCCGTGAGGGTTGAAAACGAGAGGAAAAGGAATGAAAACCTGCTTGTCTTGCACGAAAACTAAGAAATTATTCAGTAAATTATATAAACTGATTAAAATTCCGCTCTAGAGGTTGGAGAACCGTCGAAGAAACACTTAAGACAATTGTCCAAAACCGCCTTCTTGGTAAGCTAGTTCCCACATGTTCCTAATGAGTGTGTCTGTGGAAATACCACGAGGTGACCATGCTAGCTGCAATTAAGGGTGTATCGCACATTTTATGCTGTTTTTGAAGAATGTAATATACTAAAAAGCATTTATTTGATGGTTTGAGTTAATACTGACCCAGCCTGCATCGCTAAAATAAGCACATTGTGAGACTTTTACACGGTGAAGTGCCGAGTCACCTTCCTATGTGACTGAAGGTTAAAGATATACTCAGCAGAAAGTGATAGTGATCATACAGTTGCTCCTCATTGTCATTAAAATTGGTTTAAATGGTATATTCTGTACTGAAACCTGAAAACTGCACTCATGGCTTCAGCAAAGAGATAACTGGTGGTGCTGTCATCTGCAGCACCTTTATAGCCTCTGAACTCATTCTGTTAGTAAACGATGCTTTCACATGGTTTAAGAGTCATTAAAGTGATTTTTTGAACATTAAGACCTTAAATGACATTAAAATCATAAAATTTTATTATCAGTGGTGTTAAAAATTATTTCTGTAATTTTCAAGAAAAAAATCATAATAATATATAATTACAAATTGTGATTCTCCATGTACATCCATGTAAAAATGTAGAACCATTGCAATAATTATTCCAGCTGATCAGGTACAATTGCTGTAAAACTGGATGTTTGTAAAGTGACGGGCTGGACCAGATAGAGGAGAGCTGGGAAATGGGGAAATACAAATTCCAGCAAAAATAGCTGGAAAACGTGGACTTCAGAGAATGGCTGCAGCCCCTTGGTGGTCCAGATGGAGAAAGATTTTGCAGTGCTTGTAAAAAAATGAAGCTTGGTGCAATGGGTGTCAATGCTGTGAAATCTCACATGCATTCTGACGGCCACAAATCGGCTGTAAGAGGCAGACAACGGTTAACTGTGGCTACTTACTTTCCCGTGACCAGCAGCGTAACGTCTTCAGCATCTACTTCGACCACCACAAACAGCACAACTGCAGCTGTAGTGACCACCGCTCCCACCAGAGCCGCCGCTACCGTCAGAAAATCGAGCAGTCTTCGGGCATCTTTTGGGTGGAATGCAACGCTGCAGGTGGAGGTGCTCTGGTGTCTGAACACTGCTGTGAAGCACCACTCATACACATCCAATGAATGCATTTCTGGATTGTTCCAGGCAATGTTTCTGGATTCAGAAATAGTCAAATGTTTCACCTGTGGAAAGGACAAAACTAGCTCCATGTTAAAGTTTGGACTTACCCCACACTTTAAAAATGAACTGCTTTCTTTAGTGAACAATGCAGGACCATTTGTTCTGATGTTTGATGAACGTTTCAACCAGTCAACAAAAAATAAACAACTAGATGTCCATGTTGGATTTTGGGGGGCTGGTGGAGTCCAGTCACGTTATTTAGGATCACAGTTCATGAGACGTTCAAAGACTGAAGATCTTCTGCACCTTTTCAAAGTAAGTATAGCTGTACTTTTTGTTCATGGAATGTTATTTGGATGAATTAAAGATTCAAGATGAGTTCACCATTTGTCAGTGAATCTTTTTGCTTTTAGAAGCTTCAAAAACTGTTTTTCTTGTAGCTTTTCAATTATTTTATCAAATTTACAATCAAATAGGTTGTCCCCTTTTCAATTTTTCTTTTTCATGTCAAATAATTGAAATAAAATATTTCTATTTGAGGGATTGTGTGTCTGCTGGACATAAAGAATCTCCTTTCCATCTGTGTGGATGGGCCAAATGTGAACATGAAATTCCTCAATCATTTCCATCCAGACCATGCTGAACTACATGGAGGTCAGCAGTTAAACAATGTTGGGAGCTGTGGATTGCAAACGCTACACAATTAACTCAGACTGGCTTCTCCATGTGGAACGTTGAGAAACTGTTGAGAACAATGCTCTTTTTTTTCACAATGTCCCTGCAAGAAGAGAAGATTATTCCAAACTTACTGGCTCATCTCTTGTTCCACTCCCTTTCTGTGGACACAGATGAGTGAAAAATCTGCCTGTTGCAGAGTTCCATTGAGGTACGGCCAAAGCTAGAAGTATATGTGGAGACGGTCCATAGAAAAGAGCTACCAAACCCTGGAACCTCCTCTTTTGATACCATTCAACCAGCAACTGCAGATCCCCTGATTTCAGACAAACTTCAGTTTTTCATGGCAATCTCCACAACCTTTTGTCCATTCTTGACAAAATGCCAGACTGATGAGCCAGTCCTGCATTTCTGTGCAGATATTTGACAGAGTTGATGATGGTAATAATCTCTGCTTCTTTTAAAAATATATTGTTCATTTTATCTTTTGAAGTGGCTATCCAAGAATGTTTTTGTTGTTTTTCATTTCATAGAGTCTGGTGAGACGTTTGATCTAAAAGGAGCTGCTCCAAGACATCAGTCCCTTTCAGCTGACCAAACCTGACCCTGATGACCAGAGGAACTGGGTCAGTGCAAGCAGTGCTGACACTGGTTTGGGTGCTGAGTCTGTCCTTAAGGTGGTGAATTGTTGTTTTTAATGTTTACTTTAAAAATGTAAAGTACGCTGCATTCATTCTCTATGTATTACTTCCTGGATGTGTGCTGTCCCTCCTTGGTCGGCTCTTCAAAGCAAATCAAGTAACAGAGTAGGTGACCTCACTGCCCTCGAATTTATAAAGGACTGCATGAGGTGCCTCTCCACAGTTAAGAAAGTGCAGGAAAAGAGCCCTTTGAAATACCCCACTGTCAGGCAGATTGTATGCTCGAACCCTCCATCATGAGCAGAGACCCAGAATGGTGTAAGGGAAAGATGAAGTCTGTAGTGCAAAGATTTCTGCAGGACAAGCAGTTGATCAGAAGGGTTTCAGCTGGTAGGAATGTTACAGGGAGAGCTTCAAAATAAAGGTTATGCACAGCTTTTTATGCATGAACTGAAAATAATTTAAATGTTTTGAGATTAATATATATTAGTCTTCCTGATGCTGAAACTTAAATTATACAAAAATTTGATCAGTATCCCGTCCCAATGTGATGTCTGAATAAACCATTCATTTAAGCTGATGAGATTTAATGACTGTTTTTGTGTTTCCTGTTGCAGGTGACGCTGTTGTGCAACAGTTTGACAGCTTTCTCTCTCTGCATGCAGAAAGTGAGGAGTTCCTCTCTTTCAAACCCGTGGAGCAATGACTTGATGCTTTTCTTCATGACTCTCAACCAGTCTTATCTTGAGCTCCAGAGTTTCCTTCAGCTCCTCCTGCTCCTATCTCATGGACAGCTACAGTAGAGAGAGGCATCTCTGTGAACAGGAAAGTAGAGACTTGCAGCATAAAAGAGGAAACTGTTGAGGCCCAGAGACTAGTCTGTGACCCCGTAAGAGCTTGTGGGGGTGTTCTTAAAGTGCCCCTGACAAAGGAACTACTGACTTCTGTAGCCTCATCCAGGACAAGATACAGGATCTACCTTGAAGAAGAGATGGAAGAGAGAGGGAGCCATGTGTGGACTGAAGAGAAAAGCTTTTAGAGACGAGCTGGAAGGCCTGAAGAAGAACCAGGAGGTGTTGACAGCGGTGTGTGTCAGCCTTCAGAAGGATGCTGATCAACTGGCTGAGCAGGATGGAAACAAATCCAGCTCACTCATGGCTCAAATGATGACAAAGTGGAATACTGTAAGGAAAAGATACAGGGACAAATGCAATGAAGTGAAAAACATGGAGTCAGAAATGGAAGCAAAAACTACTGAACTGAGACACATGCCTTAAAGGGGAACTAGTGGTCAGTGTTCTAGAAGTGTTCTCACAGCTCTAGAAGTTCTGAGTTTAAAATGATAGATTTGTAGTTACAGCTTTCATCATTAAAGTCATCTTTTCAAAAAAAAAAAAATGTTTAATTTTTCTTGAGTTTATGGTCATGACATTAAAAATTTGACAGTATAGCATTGAAATGGCATAAAAAGTCTAAATTTGACTGGCTGGTTTCTGCAGAAACCCTGTTTCAAGAAATGTTTCATTTGTTTGAAACTGTTAAACTTGAGATGTGTTGTGGATGGGTGATGTGTGTTTTAGTCCTATGTACCTGTGATTTTTAACTACCGGGTCAAAATGAGCTGAATACAATCTTTGTTTACTGTTGACATGCAGCTTTGATGGAAATATAAACAAAAACAATGTTTCACTCTTTCTAATGTTGGGGTCACTTCAGGAAAACTCATCAAATTTCAAGTTGAAAAAATGTTATTTTGGGGGTTTTCTGTGCTGTTTAACATAGCGGCCGGGTCGGTTTTGACTTGAAGTCAACACGAGTAGTAATTAAAATTTTAACACATTTGTGCAAAAAAAACCCACAAAGATATCATGTTTTTTTCAGTTTGATTAAGGAATAAGTCAGAATTTAAAAACTGTTTATTTCATTGTTCAGATTTACAGGCTTCAGTAGAAAATGCTGTAAAAATGAAAAAGGCACTTTTTCAACACACATGAATGTACAGTCAGAGCAGAAACATTCTGAAATGTCACAGTGTTCAGGAGGTTCCCCGTTAATCTGAAGATGTTGGACCACAAGATGAAGAGATGTGAAGTATTTGTGTTACACTTGTACAATGATGACCGTGTCCATCCAGGAGACAGTGACTTTAATTACACATGAAGATTCTGCAAATACAGAAGAGATACAGATCCAGTTTCTGATTAGTATTGGCTCTCTTTGCTGCTGTCTTCACTCCTCATGTTATGACAGGGTTTACTTCCTTGTACACCAAGATAACAGCACCAGTCTTTCACATGACAAAGCCAATACTGCCTCCTACTGACCAAAATGGGTATCGCCCTACAGTTACTGAGGAAGAAGCAGGTAAGTTTTCCCTGTTTTTAGGAGAGACACAAGGCCTTGGAAATTCTATTAAAATGAAAAATAATAGTGGTGGGACCAAACTAATGAGAAAAATGACTAATTCTGGACATCATATGAACAATAAAGATGTCCAGGGAGCCACATTTGCATGATTCTATTTCACTTAAAAAACAACCTGTCAACATTTGACAAATTACACTTAATTTCATTAGACCGAGTAGCTCTTTAGCTTCAGCTCACTTCTGTTTACTTTCACTCTTTGTAGTTTGTTTCTAAATTACTTTGAACTCAACACTTCAATCGACTCTCTGTGATAAAAGCAACGAGTAAATGAACATTTACCTGCATGAACATGTGAGAAGAAGCCGGGGTTCCTCCAGAAATGAGCTGAAAATGAGGTGGACACAAGACTTGATAAATCACATACTGATGTAATTTAGTTTTTCTGATACAGGTGCAGTTGTGGTTTTTACAGTGACTCCTGTTCAATATAATCTAGAAGAAAAGATGCTGTACTTGAGGAGGAAAGTTCACCTTAAACATCTTTAGTTTATTGATCATTTCAATATTGAAAATTCTGCCCATGTGTGATGAAAATGTTTCTGTTTACAGCCAGTTATGGTGCAGTAAAATGAGTTTTCAGACACTTGTAAAGACCGTGTACACCACAAAAGTCATGAGGTTCCAGTGACTCCTATAACTCGATTTTAAAACGTCTTTGTCGCAAAAAACAATCGTGTATTTTGGTTCTTTCATAAATTCTGGAAATATGACAATCTATTGGGTCACAAATATACATAAAGCAACTTGAATTATCAGTTTTGTTGACATAGAAAGTTGTGTTCATCAGAATTTCTTTGTGACATGGTATCTTAACTCCTCCTGAGTGATTACGATCGACTACAGCTGCTGACTCCTCTGATCCAGTTTAAATAGAACCCATTAGATCCACTCATTAGACTCAAACACTACAGTGGGAAAGTCTGAGGAGCTCAGCAAAGATCTGAAAAAGAAAATCATTGATGTGAATTTTCAACAGCATAACAGAATTCCTAAAATTCAGTCATGATTCTTGGTTTTTGTTGCCAAAACCAGAGTTTCAGTGGTCCCATCTTTCTACCACTATAAAACATTTCTGGATGCATCACTGCTCATATGGATCCTGCTGCTATTTGAAGCTGCAGATATTCAAGCAAATCATGTGTTTTGGTTGTTTCATAGATTTGCTGGAAGTTGTCTGGAAATATGAGAAAATCTACTGGGTCATAAATAAACACACCGTAACTTGAATTATCAGCTTTGGTCACGTAGAAGTTGTGTTCATCAAAATTTGAGATTGTGGCCAAACATTCTGACAAAGAGCCCCACAATTATCACCAATATGGAGAATAACAGAGAAAGATTATCACTTTTATTCAATCATTTAAAAGAACAAACTTGTATTATCTTTGGGGAAATGGTCAGAATGAAAGCAGCTGAAGTTATCTGGGCTATGAAACACCTGTTGACAGGTGAAAGCCTGTTCAGATAAATGGTCCAATGGGACCAAAAAACTGCAAAAACTGCAGCCACTTCATGGCCACAGGAAGCTACATTTGACACCAATGCTTGTGTGGGAATGGAGGTGCTGATTAGAAAGCATGAATTCAATCTAACAGCAGCTGTTAGGAGAGACTGAAGACCTTCACCACTTCCTCACTGACTGCAGATGTAGTACGGAGATGTACAGAGACAGGAAATGATGAGTCAGCTAAATGTGACGATGCAGTAGAACGTTCAACTCACATCTATCCTCAATTAAAAGCAGGACTTTAAATCATATTTTTCACAAACTTCTGCTCATAATTTCTTTCCTCCTTAACTTTATCAGTACTTTGGGTTTTATTTTCTCGTTTACAGGGACCAACATCCATCGCTGAGGTACCGACATCAGACTGACAGGGTTTGTGATTTAAAAACACGCGTGTGCTCGTTCACTGCAGAACATGACTTGTAGTTCACCAGATCTCAGCCACTCGTTAATCTGTGTAAAAAACAGTGTGAAGATCAAAATGCTTTGTCAGAAGTGTCCGTGTCAAATCAGCAGATTGGTTCCATAAGTACACATGGCATAGCAGCAGCATTGAAGAAAAGTCTTTGTGAAAAGCTCAATAAATGTGTTTTCATTGGATATTGATGAAGCCACTAGCCAGAGCTGGACAACAGTCTGAATGTGCTTGTTGGTTTTTTGATGATGATGCTTCCAGAGTAACTCAACATCTGCAAACACAAAAGTGAACGTTGCCTCAACACTAACGGAAGAAGTAAAAGATGTCAGAAAGAAAGAAGAAATAGATCGCTGACCAGTTCTTGTAGCACCATCTATGTTTTTTAATTCAACTGTAGTTTTCTGTAGTAATTTATATTTGTTGATTTATTTTCTATTTTCTTATTTATTTCAGATTATTTAAGTTACCAGTTCTTAGAGCACTTTAATGTTTTGTTGTTATTATTTGAACTGAACTATAGTTTGCTGTTATAAACTATATTTTTATTTATTTAGCTTATTTTTTGCACTGTAACTGTTTACATAGTTGTATTTCAGAATAAATAGTGCACATATTGTTAAAAGGTGAATCAATGTCCTTTTTCCATGTCTTTTACTGACTGGTTGCTAAACAATGTTTGCACCATGTTGTAGTCAGAGGGACCTACCACCACCTACTGGCCTTTTTTGGTATTACTATAATCTGCAGTCTGAGTTTGCAAAGGCAGATGTCTTCATTTCTTATTAGTTAGCTGGATTGTACCCCGAGCCAAAAGCAAAACTATTCAGATTGAGGAATATTTTTCACTTTAAGCCTGGATATGAGACACTAGAATGACGGAAACAGCCACAACAGGCAGCAGAGAGAACACACATGGTTCTGCAGCCGTGTTGATGAGATGTTCAGTTCTCTGCTGGAAGCCCACACTGGTGACCTGCTGGCCAGTAGCTGGTTGAGGATGAGCTCCATCTGTACCTCCAGGAGCCAGTGATGGACAGGAGGAAAGGAGAGCCACTCCAGTGGTGGAGACAGAATGAGGGACGCTTCAAGCTAGCAGAGAAAGGAGCAGAAAGTTTGTTAGTGCAGCGCCTCATCAGTCCCTAGTGAACGTCTTCAGTGAAGTCTGTCAGTTTTTTTTTTTTTTGTGTGTCCTGTCCGGCAACAGAGCAGGCAGAATGAGGATCTGGCTGCTGCATTGTGCCATACAAGTTTGCTTTTCCAAGGGGAGTTCGTAAGTATAAGACTCCCCTTGATACTGTACAGTAATTTATTTAGATTGAATACTTGTTGATTAGTTAAATATACATACATTTGCCAGACCTGACAGGGGAAAGGCAGGAAGAAAGAAACGAGAAAAGGAGAAAAAAAAACAACAACAAGTGGGGATAGTGAAGAGAAAAGGAAAAGTGCAAGAATACAATTATCTTTCAATTGAAACCGACACAACAGACAACAAGCTAGTACACCTTAACAAAGACACACCGGAACGCATCCTACGGGTTTTGTTACGAAACACAGCTAGTAATTATTCAAATCATCTATGTGAAACACACAAACTGAGGAAACATGTCTTTTGATAGTTTTGCACCAGGACAAACTTAACACCCCCCAAGACAACATGGTTGCTATGTTCACATGCAGAGTATGGTGCAATTGTGACTGTGATCATGCAACTATGACCTCTGACCTCTGTGAAGGCCAGAAGCGGGCCCGAGAGCCCACAAGACCCAGGCGAGCCGGCAGCAATCCCAGAACAGAGATCCGAGCCACCAAACCACGGGGACGACCACAGACCGGCCCAGAAGGGGGCAGAGGGAGAACCCGGCCAGGACCTCCAGCGCCCAGCAGGGCCGGGCCCCAGGCGACCAAGATCGGCGGCCGCCGACCCCGCCAGGGGCCGGAGGCCCAGGGCGGACCCAGCACAGGACCCCGGGCCCCAGGCGCCAAAGAGGCAACCCCCGCCCCCCCAGGCAGAGGGTCAACATCGCCAGGGGAACCAGCCACCCCAGACGGCCACCCGGCATGGGCCGGCGCCCCCACTGCAGCCCAAGATCCAGGGCACTCCAAAGAAATTTGGATAAATATGAGTCCAGTGATTTAAACCAACAGGAGGATGGTTTGGATGGTATCATTGAGAATACATAGTTAACTTTAGGTAAAACCATCATTTTAATAGTGGCTACTCTCCCCATGAGTGATAAAGGTAAGTGCTTCCACCGTATAAGATCATCCTCTATTGTTTTCAATAACTGAACATAATTTAGTTTTGTAAGTTCTGATATCCTGGGAGAGAGATTTATGCCTAAATATCTGAGGTTTCCAGACTGTATTGTGATGTCAGATATTCTTGGTATGTCACAATTAATAGGCATGGCTGTAGTCTTGGACCAGTTGATAGAATAATCAGATATCAATGAAAATGTATTAATAAGCGTAATTGTCTGGGAGATAGATGATTTGGAGTTATTTAGGAAAAGTAATACATCATCTGCATAAAGACTTATTTTATGTTCTATATTGTTGGCTTGGATTCCTCTGATGTCTGTATTTTGTCTTATGGCAGCTGCAAGAGGTTCAATAAAGATGGCGAAAAGCGATGGAGAAAGTGGGCAGCCCTGCCTAGTGCCTCTCTGCAAACAGAAACTTGGAGAAGTCTGGTCATTGGTCTTAACACAAGCAGCCGGGTTATTATAAAAGATTTTTATCCAGTCTATAAAAGATGCCCCAAAACCAAATCTGTTTAATGTTGCAAACAGAAATTTCCAATTTACTCGATCAAATGCTTTTTCTGCGTCTAACGAGATGATTGTGGATTCTAAATGATATATTGTGGAATAATCTATTATGTTAATTAATCTGCGCATATTAGTAGAGGAATGTCTCCCTTTAATAAAACCTGTTTGATCAGGATGGATTATAAGGGGGGTTACTTTTTCTATTCTACTGGCGAGAGCTTTGCTGATAATTTTGAGATCTACATTTATTAATGAAATTGGACGGTAGCTAGATGGAAGTGTGGGGTCATTTTCTGGTTTTAATAACAAAATAATTCTGGCTAAGTTCATATTTGAAGGTATTTTTTGTTTGTTTTTAATTTCTGTTACCATTTTATGAAAGGTGGGAGCCAACGTTGTCCAAAATTCTTTATAGAATTCAACTGGATAACCATCTGGACCGGGTGCTTTATTGTTTGGCATATGCTGCAGAGATTTGTGGAGTTCTTCGACTGACAGAGGAGAATCCAACACCAAACTATTTTCATGTTGTAGTTTTGGTAGAGTAATTGAACTAAAGAACTGATTAATTTCCTCTTCTGTTGTCTTCATATGTGATTTGTATAATCCTTTATAGAAATCTCTAAAGGTATCATTTATCTTATCTGGGTCATGGCTGATGTTTCCATCTGGGTCTTTGACAGCAGAGATTGTTGTTTTCTCTTTGTTTACTTTTAATTGATTGGCCAGAAATTTACCAGATTTATTGCTATGTTCAAAGTTCTCTAAGCGAAGTCTTTGCACCATGAATTTAGTTTTTTTATCTATAATTTCATTAAGTTCAAGTTTAGCTTGTCTTATATCCTTCAGCGTGTGCTCCTCTGGAGAAACACGATAAGCTTCCTCCAGGGATTGAATTAGAAGTTCTAACTCTGAGATTCTTGAGACCTCTTTCTTTTTCTTATGTGAAGAGAAAGATATTATTTTTCCTCTCAAAACTGCTTTTCCTGCTTCCCACAAAAGACACGCCGATGTTTCTGGCAAGTCGTTATCTTCTAGATATATAGACCATTCTCTTTTAACATAGCTGATAAATGGGGATCTTTAAGTAATGATGTGTTAAATCTCCAGTTTGTAGATGGGGGTTTATTATTCTTATTTTTAATAATACAGGTGCATGATCGCTAATGGTAATGGGATGGATTTTGATTTCTGAAATGTCATTCATCAGCGTGTTAATAATTAAAAAATAATCTAGAGTAAGAACGATGAGCTGAAGAGAAGAATGTGTATTCTCTTACGGTAGGGTGATGAGAACGCCACGCATCACAAAGACCAGAATCCTTCATATATTGTTGAACTGTTTCTGAGGATCGCCACACTCGCTGGTTTCCTGTGGTACTGAGCCTGTCCATTCCCGGGTCACACACCATGTTGAAGTCCCCTCCTATAATCAGTGCGTTATTTGAGTAACCATCAAGTGAAGTGAAGAGAGAGTGAATAAAGGAGGGGTCATCAACATTTGGACCATATATATTCACAATGCACAGTTTAACATTTTGGATGGATAATACCACTATAATAAATCTACCCTGTGGGTCTGCAATTGTGCTATCAATACCAAAGGTTAGTCTTTTATTTATAAGGACTGCTACTCCTCTTTGCCTGGAATTATAACAGGCTGAGTACACATGTGGAAACTGTGCTGATGGAAGAAGATCCAATGATGAATTTGATAAATGAGTTTCCTGCAATAAAACAATGTCTGCTTGCAAATTCTGCAGCTGCTGATTGATTTTCAGTCTCTTTTCCCCTGTACCAGCTCCACGCACATTCCAAGTGACAAACCTCAGTGCGTTCATGACTGAACAACTAAAGTAAGTGCTACATGCATTTTACCAGAGCTTATATCTGAAAGGGGCCACATACGTTCATACATGCCAGCTAAGTGTGCATTCTGAATCACCCTGTTTAATATTTTCAAACGTGGTTGTGCTGTTCCAACAAGCTTTAAGTAAATGTGTTTATGTGAGCTGTGCATAGTGCTGATGTGTGTTAACAGATTCCTATTCTCATGTCTGTGTGTGAGGTTTGAGTGATTATAACAGGTGAAATAATGGTGAACTGTGAAAAGTGAAACGAGTAACAGTGAAAAAAATAAAATATGATTTAAAAAGGACATTGGTGCTGTGAGCAGTGCAGTGAAGACGGGAATTAAGTTTAGTATTAATTATTTTATGGCAGTGTTGTGTATAATGACATTGTGAGTGAGATCAAGCACATCACCTGACATCAGAAGAACCACGGAGTGGTGTTCCGGTCGCGGTACAGTTGACCGTTGATAAATAGTTTGTCCACCGCGATGACAGCACGAGAGCCTTCAGCTACAGCTTTCTTCCTGATGGGAAACAGGGCTCTGCGCCGATCCAGGATCTCTTTAGGGAAGTCTGTCAGTTTGTGAGAGCAGGAGAAGCCGTCTGACTGGAGAGAACGCTGAACATCTGCTTTTAGCTCCACAGTCTGCTGCTGCTCAGTTGGGACGACTCATTGATTTGAGACTCACATTTCTGTGCACATTTTATTTACTTTTGTTTAATTTACTTTATAAAACTTCAGGAAGCTCTTTATTGATTTAAATTTTCAGTGAACTTTCTAAGAGATGCTGCTGAGCCTGGAAACTCCCTGCACTTTGAACTGAAGACAAAGATAAGTGAAAGATAAAATTTCAGTTCTATTGAAATTTTGAAAAACTTTATTTACTGTAGAAAACTTTGGGGAGCTGTTTATTTGTTGAATTTTTCATTGAACTTTCTGAGACATGCTGCTGAGCCTGGGAGCTCCCTGCACTTTGTTAGGATTTTGAAACCAAGATGTCTGTTGTCTAAGATAAAAAACAACCTTTAACATGCTGCAAATGTAAAAAGCTGTTTGATAAACATGTGCTTAAAGGCATTTAAACCAAGTTAAGTGTTGGAGTTTGTATTAATCAAAGTTTTGACGCCAATATTTTCACTTTTACTGCAAATGAATATCGGCTCCAAATATCAGTTATCGGCCTCCTTGATGACTAATAATCGGTATCGGCCCTGAAAAAACCATATGGGTCTGTCTGTAGTCTGAACACATTGCTCTGTGAAGTGGAAACAATCCTTAATAATCACCAGATCACCACCACGTCCTCTGACCCTTTGATTTAGACGTCATGGGGGCAGAACTGGTGGACACTAGCGAGGATTCAAAAGGACTTTATTAAACAAAGCAGGAACTAAATCAATACAGAAATGTTCAAACTGGACTGAGGAGAAAATAAACCAAACTCATTCCAGAAACAAACAAAACTGCTGCGACTGCAAAAACAAACAACTAAGTTCAAAAGAGGAAACATAGAAAAAAACAACCTGAAACTGGATAAACTGAACAAAGAAACTGATGAAACAGGAGGAAGTGAACTAACAGGACAAGACAAAGTGTCCAGAACAGTCTGATGCAGCTCTGAGGAACAAACAAGTCCAACATCAGAACAGACCAGAGATCAGTTCAAAGGCTGCTCAACAAAACTATTCATTCCAAGGGCAGGATGGTAGGCAGGGGGGGGGGGGGCTGGTCGGTATATAGAGATAAATATTTAACATCTCTAATATATATGTAAATATTGATCTGTGTGTTTGTTAACATTACAGGTGATGCAGATGTTTGTAATCTTTAATATCGTGGACGTTAGCGGCTAAAATGTTTCTTCTAACCACAGTTTATTCAGAACCTTCTCTTCAAAATATTTATGAATTTTAAACACAAAAACTGCTTCTCTCATGTTTTAATGTGATTTTTGTTGGTAGAAGAGGTCGACACACTGAGAAAAAACATGAAATCCTGCTCTTTTATTCTATTCCTGTTCAAACTAAGAATCATTTCACTCATTTTCAGAACATGTGATTTAATTCTTGTTGCTGAGACTCCAGCAGGAGGCGCCGTTCCTTCAGTCCACCAAGCACCAGAAATCTGTAAAAAACTGATTATTTATCAGAACTAAACGCTGCAGATTAGTTTTGTGTTTAGTTTTCAGACTGATTCAGCTTTTACATTCATATTTCTGTAGTTCTGCAGCTTCTTTTGTCTTGTTTTCACAGAGAAAGTCTAAAATATGTGGAAGAATTTAGATTTCCTGTTGGATAAAAAGAGAGATTTAATAATAATGTAGGTTTGTCCTCATTGCTTCAAGACTAAAGCGCATAAAAGAAACTAGAATGTCTGAATAGAAAGAATATTCAGATGAAAACACGTCGTGTTAACTGGATGTTTGTGTGATTTCTGTTTGCTTTGTGAAGGTTTTAAAACTCTGTGAGCTAAATAATCATCAGATGTTTTTACAGGAAAAGATTTTAAATGTCTGTTTGTTCTAAAAAGAAAAAGGAACAAATGAATACAATAACAATATTAGATTATAAAACAGAGTTTGCACAGTTGTTTGCACACAAAAACCTGATTTTCTCTGGACAATAATGTGTGAAAGTCTGTCAGCAGTTTGTAGATTCACTGCTTCCTCTCTCATTTCACACTTTGTGCAGCTCAAATGCTTTTAGTTCAAGTGAGCGTCAGAGGAACACCACATCCTGATTTTCACTCTCAACATTTGACTGGAAAAAGACGCAAACACCACATTTGGCTCCTGGAAGAATCACAACTTCATCTTTGAAGAGGAAGAAGATTAGATTTAATCCATGAATGTGAAAACATGTTTGTGAGGGACAGAGTCATGGAGAGACTCAACGATCTGTTCAACACTGTTTCTCTGACAGGAGGAGACTCTGGAGACTGAATTCAGCACAGAAACACTGAGGAACCAGAATAGAACCAGTAGAACCCAAATCCAGGATAGAGAGTTTCAGTGAATGTGGTGTTGAAGGTGTGGAGGAGGATCAGAGAGTCAGAGGAGACTCTGTAGAAGGACAGAGTTCCAGCAGGAACGTCCACATAAACTGAAACTCTGTGAGAGACTGAGGAGGACCTGATGGATGTTTTTCTGTTATTGTGAATGACAGAGTAACCATCATCAGAGCAGAGCAGACTCCAGGACTGATCATTACGTCCAAACACACAGTCACTGCCTCCTTTCCTTCTGATTCCTCTGTAACTCACTGATATTTCAACCCCTCCTCTCCACTCCATCTCCCAGTAACAGCGACCAGTCAGACCAGTTCTACACAGCAGCTGAGGCCAGAAGTCAAACCTGTCTGGATGATCAGGATACGACTGATCCTCCTCCTCCACTAATGTCACCTTCCTGTTGTTGTCAGACAGTTTGAGTTTTCTGTTTACTGTGTTTGTGTCGACTGTGAGTTGACAGGAATCTGATGGAGAGAACAAACACAACACAGCTGCAGTTATTGATGGATCATGTGATCAGTATTAAAGCTTTGATGATGACCTCAGAGATGTGACACTTTGAAGATGCTTGAATGTGCTGCTTTGTTTCCATCAATCCATTCAAACACACTTACACTTCCTCAGACCTGGTGTCAACCATCGGACTCCAGCAGGCGTCACCCTGAAAGGAGGAGGACGGTCAGAGCAGCAGAGACTCTTTCAGCAGCACACATGGACGTTACATGGCTCTCACACTGTTCCACTGATAAAGGACCAGTCCAACATGGAGACACAGACACCTGAATGCAGCATCTCTAAAGTCCTGTCCTGTGCTCGTCACGTTCCAGCTCAGTTTACACTCATTATTCAGCTTTACTCATTGATGTTTCCTGGAGCTAGGCTAAAAGGTTCCCTGTCTGTCATGTCCATGTGCTAAGCTACGCTAACAGTTTCCTCTTCCCTTCAGTCATGGTGTGTAGCTGAGCTAACAGTGTTCTTCTGCTTCCACTCTTTGTGTTAAGGTAGGCTAAAAGCTTCCTGAGAGTGTCTGTCTGTCTGTACCTGAGAGTTTCCAGTCTACAGTGTGGATCCTCCACTTTAGCTCTCAGCATCTTCTCTCCTGAGTCTCCTGGATGGTTGTAGCTCAGGTCCAGCTCTCTCACATTTGAGGTCTTGAAGCTCAGAGCTGAGGCCAGAGAAGCACAGCCTTCCTCTGTGACCAGACAGCCTGACAGCCTGCACACATAAAACAACACAAACCTGATGGACAACACTTGGCGGGATGTTTCTCACTCTTTGTTTTCTTCTTTGTCTTTCAGATACATTTTGCTGCAGATTTGATGCATCTGAAGCAAATAAAGAGTCAATCTTTCATTTTCTTTCACTTTCAAAGTGTGAGTCCTGACCTGAGAGCTTCCAGTTTACAGTGTGGACTCTCCAGTCCAGCAGAAAGACTCTCCACTCCTGAATCCTGCAGGTTGTTGTTAGTCAGGTCCAGCTCTGTCACACTGGAGGACTGGGAGCTGAGGACTGAGGACAGAGCTCCACAGCTTCTCTCTGACAGATTACAGCCACTCAGTCTGAAGAGACAAAGACAAGAAAAGAAGTAAAACATTAAGTACAGTATTTTCTGTCCTGTTGAAAAGACAGCAGTGAATTTAACAACATGTATGGAAGTCATACATTTGATTCGCATGTTTGATTTGGCCAAAGTTTTACATCGGATGCCCTTCCTGACACAACCCTCTGTATTTATCTGGGCTTGGGACCGGCACAGTAAGACACTGGCTTGTGTCCCCTTGCGGCTACATTAGAAGTAAAGTATTTGATCAGATTCATAAAAACAAACTGACAGTTTAGATTTCCTAAATGAAGAATACAGGCCAAACAAGAAGAAATGAATCCAATAAAGGTCAGTATCGTTCATTACTGTGATTATAATGTTGGATTTTTTCACTCATTTCTTTGTCCACCTTTATTTTGATTCTGATTTGATTCTCTGATGTTACAGAACAAACATCTTCTGATCTCCAGTCCTTGTTGTTCATGTTCCTTCATTACTCCACCAAGGAACGTTTATGTGACGATAGGCGTATGTTGTCCAACGGATTGGGATGAAACTTTCAGGGAAGGTCAGAAATGACACAAGGACCACCTCATTAGATTTTGGCAGTGATGCAGCTTATAGACTGGATCCATGGATTTGTTCAGGATTTCCCACTGAAAGATAGCGGCCGGCACGGCGTCACTGTAACCATGACAAGAAGTGAACGCTGCATCAGCTGCCTGATGACGGTCACATGATTGTGATCCTACTACTGACTTATCCATTGGAAATGATTCAAGAAACAATTGATTAAATTGTGAGGGTGTTTCTGAGTTGTCCTTCCATCCTTATGTGAATTTTCAGACTTTTCTGCAGCTTCTTCCTCAAGTCAAGACACCGCTTCTTAGATAAACACTTCCTGTGCCACGGGAATGGTGGAGAAATAAAAGCCCATAACATTAAAAAATATGGAGGGAACGGTTGTTTTAACACTATCAAAACAAAGCCTTGCAGAAAGTGATGAACTGATCAACAGACCTTTGTAAGAATAATTTACACATATGTAGGTCACACAATTCAATATCCGTACGTAACGTACACATACATAACACATGTCTGTGCTTAGTTCATTTTCTTTGTGGGTACATCTATATTTAATGGACACATTCTATAGTGCCGTCATTTCTGATCATCAGTAATAACAATAGTAATAAAATGCTGCATTTCTACAAAAAATATGCTGCATTTCTGACAATGCCATATGGGGGAATGAACAGTGTTGGTGGAGTACTGCGCTCCATGAGTGCTTTTCTTGTTTCTTCTTGTGCTGTTGAGACTCAGGCTTTGGTTTTCACTCACACATGAATCCCACTGGAACCAGACTAAGGATCTCCAAACTCATGTGTTTAAAATGTTTATCTCCACTCTTGATGAAGTCTGGACTCCTCATAGCGTCAGTGAGCTGGACTCTTCATTCTCTCTCAGTCTCAGGAGACACTCTGCTGCCCAGTGATTGGCTCTCAGTCCCTACAGTCTGAAAGGAACCAACAACCTTGAACAGCCTCACATCTGAAAAAGGTCATAGGGTCCCTATGAGGGTGTAGCTCCTCTTCAGGGAGAGCAGAGAGACCATGAACCTCACCACAGGTTGGATGGATGTTCTATCCTTCACCAACACTTCAGTTGAAGGGACTCAGCCATCAGCAGCAGGAAGACTGGACTGACCTTACCCACAGACCAGAGGACATGAGGACACTGCTTATCAACAGTCATGATGACTGTCCTCACCTGCAGGGCTGCTGCTTCACTCCATCATTTCTGACAGACCTGAAGTCTGTCATTGGCGTCTGTCTGGAAGATTCTATTTGTAAAACAGTGGAAACTAAAACAGAACCTGGAACCAAGACTGTACAGGTTCTTGAAGGTTCTGGTTCTGTGATGCAGGTTCCAGGTTGTTAAGTTCCTGTAGTGGAAGAGGCCTCATTAAGAGAAACTAGAGCTAAAGGTCAGAAACAGAACTGATGTGAGTCATAGAAACACAGAAAACCTCCCACCTCAGCTGTTCTGTTCATCATGAATAAAAACACATTTTAATGGTCATCAGTTGAACAGGTTGATGAGTCCTGACCTGAGAGCTTCCAGTTTACAGTGTGGACTCTTCAGTCCAGCAGAAAGACTCTCCACTCCTGAATCCTGCAGGTTGTTGTTAGTCAGGTCCAGCTCTGTCACACTGGAGGACTGGGAGCTGAGGACTGAGGACAGAGCTCCACAGCTTCTCTCTGACAGATTACAGCCACTCAGTCTGAAGAGACAAAGACAAGAAAAGAAGTAAAACATTAAGTACAGTATTTTCTGTCCTGTTGAAAAGACAGCAGTGAATTTAACAACAAATACATCCCACTATGTCCAGAATACAGCAGCAGTAAGCAGTGTAAATGTCTGATAAACTGCATTAATATTCTCCTATCCAGTATTGTTTTTATGTGTTAACAAGACATTGTCGTCCTGCAGCGCCACCCTTGTGGTCTGTTCTGCTTTTATTTTGTGGAGAGCGTGTTTCTTCTTCTGATGTTTTTGTGATGCTGAATTTCCTGTTTCTTTCTCTTCACAACGTTGTTCTGACGTATCATCAGAGTAACGTTAAAAAAATGTGTAAAACACTAGTCATGCATTATATATTGCTCAAAAAAAGTTAAGGAACACTTTGAAAATACATCATATTTCAATACGGGGAAAAAACAAACTGGATATTCGCATTGATATGGACTGGATAATGTGTTAGGAATGAAAAGATGCCACATCGTTTGATGGGAATGAAAATTATCAACCACCCAGGAGGGCTAAATTCAAGACATCCCAAAATCAAAGTGAAAAACTGATGTGGCAGGCTAGTCCATCTTTCTGAAATTCCTTGGCAGCAACTCAAAATGGTATTTGTGTTGCCTCTCAGGCATATTTTATGTTTCTGTGTTATATTGCTTTAAAATGAATGGATAAATATGTGATTTAGTTCACAATGGCAGTAAAAACATAAAAATGTTGACTTAGAGGATTTTATTTTGAAAGTCGCGCTGTTAACGACATCACTTCCTGTTAGATCGTTGGGTCTTTTCCTGTTTTATGTGATCGCTGTTTGCTCAGAGAATACGGCAGAGACGCTATGCATATGCCAATGAGTTAGCCATCTCCTATAACACATTGTCCAGGCAACGCCGTAAGTTCATATGGAATGATTAAGTTGTTAAAAAGCATAAATAGTAAGATTTAGTTTAAAAAATTACATTATTTGTGTTAGAAAACCACATTAGTGGCATGTAATCTGCATGTTTAGAAACAGTGTGACAATGATCATTTCTGTTGCTAGTGCCTGTATAGTGACACCAGGTCACAGTTGAAGTTGTCATACGTGTAACATGTACAATACGTGTACATATTAATTATGTATTTTGTATGTTTTTTGCCACAGTTTTCACCTCGTGTTATTGAAGATTTGGGAGTAAACGGTCAGCGCCACCACGACTCTGTCTTCATTGACCGAAGTTTAGCTTGGTGTTTAATCAGAGTTTTTACACTTTGCTGAGAACACTACAGTGAAAAGGCGGCACTCAATGTTTCAACATGGCAGCCAGCAACAGGTCGTCTGTGGCAAGCGCTAAAAGCAATGCAACCTCGGCATCATCTGCAAGCGCAGCTCGTGCCAGAGCTAAAGCAGAAGCCGCTAGGGTGAGAGCTGCATATGCTAGCCAGGAGGCTAAGTTAAAAATGGAAAAGGCTGCTAGAGAAGCAGAAAGGAAGACAAGAGATGCTCAAAACGAATTGGAATCGGCTAGACTCGATACAGAGCTGGAAGTATTAACACTAAAGCGTGAAGCTGAAGCAGCTGTCGCAGAAGCACAAGTGTTGGAAGAGGTAGTAGAAATGCACGGCATACTGGAAAATGAAACGGCTGAGTCAGATGAGAGGTTTAAACTGCAACGTACTGATGAATATGTTCACTCTCAAATTGAACAGAATCATCCTACTTTTCCACCAACACCAGTCCCACCTGTTAAACCTCCAGACCATGCGGAATCACAGGACAGCTTCAGAACATGGCATCCACCTGCAAGTGCAGCAGAATTCCAAACTGCTAATCTCAAGCCCAAACCTGAAGTAGACAATGAAGCATACTTACCTGCACCAAACCCATATCAGCTGAACAGAGTTGAGTCAAAGAACAATATTAAAAGGGCAGACTCTCAACTACACATACATGCTCAGTCACATACACCACAACACACGCATCCATCTTGTACACCACCGCCTTCCAATTCTCTGGCACAATATTTAGCAAGACGAGATCTCATAACATCAGGACTGTACCAGTTTGATGATAAGCCAGAGAATTTCCGTGCATGGCAGTCTTCATTCATAAATGCAGTGGCTGAAGTTCAACTCACAGCATCACAAGAACTAGACCTCATGACCAAATGGTTAGGAAAAGAGTCCAGCCAACATGTGAAGCGTATATGCTCGGTGCATGTGAACAGTGCCGATCGAGCTCTGCGCAAAGCATGGGACAGACTACACGAGTGCTACGCTGCTCCTGAGACAATTGAGCAATCACTGTTCCAGAGGCTAGACAGCTTTCCAAAGATTTTGGCCAAAGAACACGCCAAATTACGTGAACTTGGAGATTTGCTTTTGGAGATAGAAGGAGCCAAAGAAGATGGATATCTCACTGGGCTGTCGTATCTTGATACCTCCAGAGGTATTGGACCAATCATAGACAAGCTGCCACATGGGCTTCAGCAGAAGTGGATGTCATCTGGGTCGTGGTACAAAGAGGAGAACAAGGGTTGCTTCCCTCCCTTTAAGTTCTTTTGTGACTTTGTGTGTCATGAGGCAAAGAAACATAATGACCCTAGCTTCATGCATCAAAGCAGTGGTGCAAACTCCACCAAACAAGAAAAATCACCTGTGAAAAGTTTCAACACCAACAGATCTATCACGGTTCCCAAAACAGATGTCTCTACAACTGACAGCGATCCTAACAAGAACTGTCCGCTGCACAATAAACCCCATCCACTCAAAAAATGCAGGACATTCAGAAACAAATCTATTGATGACAGGAAGGCCCTTCTAAAACAGAAAGGAGTATGCTTCAAGTGTTGCTCTTCAACTTCCCATGTTGCCAGAGACTGCAAATTTTCTGTGAAGTGTTCAGAGTGTGAAAGCAGCTATCATGACCCAGCTATGCACCCTGGCCCACCACTGCAACCCACTAAGGCTCCTTTGCTGCCACCAGAGAACGGCGGGGAGGGAGAAGATGATTCTCATGTAACCAATGTCAGAACAAGCTGTACAGAGGTTTGTGGCCTGGGTCAGTGAGGTCGCTCCTGCTCAAAGATCTGCCTTGCAAAGGTTTTCCCTGAACATTCAAAACACAAAGCCATTAAGGCTTATGTAATCTTGGACGATCAGAGCAATCGCTCCTTAGCCAGACCAGAGTTCTTTGAGCTGTTTGGTGTTAAAGACAAACCACTCCTGTATCATCTCAGAACATGCTCCGGCATTATGGAAACTCATGGCAGAAAGGCAGAAGGGTTTCAGGTAGAGTCACTGGATGGCAAAGTTGTCATCTCCCTTCCACCACTCCTCGAGTGTCTTGAAATCCCAAACAATCGAGTTGAGATCCCGACACCAAGTGCTGTGTTGAATCAGCCTCATCTTCATCACATCGCCAAACACATCCCTGAACAGGACCCAGAAGCAGAAATACTCCTACTCCTCGGAAGAGATGTGCTTAGAGCACACAAGGTCAGACAACAGGTAAACGGGCTGCATAACGCCCCCTTTGCACAATGTCTCGATCTAGGCTGGGTGGTGATAGGAGAGGTGTGCTTAGGTAATGTGCATAAGCCGACAGTTGACACATTCAAGGCACATGTTCTAGATGGTGGTCGCCATTCCATTTTTCAGCCTTGTACGAGCTTCATACAAGTTAAAGAAACACAACCGAGTTTTAACAACTCAAGAAAAGTGTCAGAGAAGATGCTAGGACTCACAGTGTTTGACCAAACAGAACATGATAACAAACCTGCTCCATCAATAGAAGATGTTGCTTTTCTGAAGATCATGGACGCCAATGTCTGCAGAGATAACACCAACCACTGGGTTGCCCCATTGCCATTTAAAGAGACACGGCAGCGTTTGCCAAACAACAAAGAACTTGCAGTCAAACGATCTGAATGTTTGCGACGACAATTCAAGAGGAAACCTGAGATGGAGAAACAATATGTGGCTTTCATGGACAAGATTTTCACCAACAGTCACGCAGAAGTGGCACCGCCATTGAAAGAGGATGAGGAGTGCTGGTATCTCCCATCATTTGGGGTTTATCACCCACAGAAGCCCGAACAGATCAGGGTCGTTTTTGATTCCAGCGCGCAATATTGTGGTGTCTCCCTCAATGATGTGCTTCTGACAGGCCCCGACCTGAACAACTCCCTTCTAGGCGTCCTTTTACGCTTCAGAAAGGAAAGAGTAGCGATCCTTGCTGACATTCAACAGATGTTTCATTGTTTTCTAGTGCAGGAAAACCACCGCAACTTTCTTCGTTTCTTGTGGCACGAGGATAACGACCTCAGTAAGGCGGTAGTCGACTACCGCATGAGGGTTCATGCATTTGGCAATTCACCATCCCCTGCTGTAGCCACTTATGGCCTGCCAAGAGCCATTGCTGAAGGTGCCCAGAAGTATGGCGCTGACACGGTGAAGTTCGTGGAAAGACACTTCTACGTAGATGATGACTTGGTGTCTCTGTCATCTGATGCAGAAGCAACTGACCTGCTCCAGCGAACTCAGGCTTCACTAGCTGAGTCAAACCTTCGTTTACACAAGTTTGTCTCAAACAGTCCAGCAGTTATCAGAGCCTTCCCACCTGAAGACTGTGTTCCAGTCATCAAGGATCTGGATTTGAGCGGAGACACCATACCTATGCAGCGTAGCTTGGGTCTGCTGTGGGAGATCAGAACAGACACATTCACGTTCTCCGCATCAACTGTTGTCAAACCCTTCACCCGACGTGGAGTGCTCTCCACTGTCAACAGTGTTTTCGATCCCCTGGGGTTGTTGGCACCTGTTACAATCCAGGGAAGGGCTCTTCTTAGGGAACTCACCTCAGAAGTATCCAGCTGGGATTCGCCCCTCCCAGAAGAAAAACGGAAGAAATGGGAAACCTGGAGGGATTCCCTTCAAATCTTAAAAGAGCTTCATGTGCCACGCACGTACACACCAACCTCACTCGTCAAAGTTGTGCACACAGAATTGTGTGTGTTCTCAGATGCCTCAACCAAAGCCATTGGAGCTGTTGCTTATCTGAGAGTAGTTCAGGAGGATGGGAGAACTGAAGTAGGACTTGTTATGGGCAAAGCCAAATTAGCACCTCGGTCTGAACCCACAATCCCAAGGCTTGAGCTCTGTGCCGCTGTCCTCGCAGTAGAGATGGCGGATCTCATACAAGAAGAGCTAGACCTGAAATTGGATGCTATCAGGTTCTTCACTGACAGCAAGGTGGTGCTCGGGTACATTTATAACGTGACAAAACGCTTCTACACATATGTACACAACAGAGTACAACGTATCCGACAATCTTCCAAACCAGAACAATGGCACTATGTGTGCACGGAGAAAAACCCAGCGGACCATGCATCGAGATCCTTACCTGCATCTCTTCTTGCACAGAGTTCCTGGTTCACCGGACCTTCATTCCTGCATCAACCATCAGAAGAGGTATCGCAAAGTGAGACATTTGAGCTCATTGAACCAGAAAATGACTCAGAGATCCGTCAACAAGTACATACCTACACTACTCACCTGAAGGAACCTGTACTTACCTCTGATCATTTCCAGCGCTTTTCCACCTTCACTTCTCTACAACGAGCAGTTGCCCTCCTTATCCACATGGCAAGATCTCACATACGTTCCAACCAAAGCAGTGAATGCACAGGATGGCACAGATGTAACTTGTCTCGTACTGCTGATGAGATGGCTCAAGCAAAAGAGATCATCCTAAGAGCAGCACAAAAATCGTCCTTTGCAAAAGAGCTGTCAGCTCTTCAAGCTGATAAAGTGGTACCAACGAGCAGCCCTCTGCACAAGCTCAGTCCAACCTTAGAAGGTAATCTTATCTGTGTTGGAGGCAGACTGAAACATTCTCAGCTTCCATATGAAGTGAAGAACCCAGTACTCCTAGCCAAAGATAGCCACATTTTCCGACTGCTTGTGCGACATCACTACGAGCAGGTGAAACACCAGGGTCGACATCTCACCGAAGGTGCTGTAAGGGGAGGTGGACTGTGGATTTTGGGTGTTAAGCGCCTAATCAATTCAGTTCTTCACAAATGCATAACCTGCCGAAAGCTGCGTGGAAGAATGAAGGAACAACGTATGGCTGACTTGCCATCCGAACGTCTCAAGGTTTGCCCTCCCTTCACATACGTGGGCCTCGATGTCTTCGGGCCTTGGTCCATTGTAACCAGGCGCACCAGAGGAGGACAGGCAGAGAGTAAAAGGTGGGCAATCATGTTCAGTTGTCTAAGCTCAAGAGCTGTTCACATCGAACTAATCGAATCTATGGACACCTCCAGTTGCATAAACGCTCTCAGACGTTTCTTTGCACTCAGAGGTCCTGCAAGGGAACTTCAGTCTGACTGTGGCACCAATTTTATTGGAGCTAGCAAGGAGTTGGAGATGAACACAACTGTGCAGAAATACCTCAGTGATCAAGGATGCAGCTGGAAGTTCAGAACTCCTGAGGTTTCCCACATGGGGGGCTCATGGGAACGCATGATTGGTGTGGCTAGGAGAATCCTTAATTCAATGCTTTTGCAGCAAAAGAGTCGCCTAACCCATGAGGTGCTCTCAACGCTAATGGCAGAAGTCACAGCCATCATCAATGCACGCCCACTCTTACCCGTGTCTACAGATCCACAACAGCCTTTTATCCTCTCACCAGCAATGCTCCTTACACAGAAGTCAGGAGTTCCACCTCCTCCTGGAGACTTCTTGGACAAGAACTTCTATACAAAACAATGGAGACAAGTTCAAGCACTCGCGAACCAGTTCTGGACTCGTTGGAGCCACAAATACCTACCATCTTTACAACGAAGACAAAATGGACAGTGCCACGCAGAAACCTTCAAGCAGGAGATCTGGTTCTCCTCAGGGACAAACAGGCCGTTCGTAACTCTTGGCCCATGGCCATGGTCACTGCAACTTTTCCTGGGAAGGATGGACATGTGAGAAAAGTTGAGATAAAAACAACTGATCAAAGTGATACAAGAACCTTTCATAGGCCAGTTGCAGAGTTAGTCTTGCTTTTGCCTAAGGACTAATGTTTGAATTCCCTCAAGTTCATAGTGGCCTCACATAGGCCAGGCGGGGAGTGTGTTGCCTCTCAGGCATATTTTATGTTTCTGTGTTATATTGCTTTAAAATGAATGGATAAATATGTGATTTAGTTCACAATGGCAGTAAAAACATAAAAATGTTGACTTAGAGGATTTTATTTTGAAAGTCGCGCTGTTAACGACATCACTTCCTGTTAGATCGTCGGGTCTTTTCCTGTTTTATGTGATCGCTGTTTGCTCAGAGAATACGGCAGAGACGCTATGCATACGCTAATGAGTTAGCCATCTCCTATAACACATTGTCCAGGCAACGCCGTAAGTTCATATGGAATGATTAAGTTGTTAAAAAGCATAAATAGTAAGATTTAGTTTAAAAATTACATTATTTGTGTTAGAAAACCACATTAGTGGCATGTAATCTGCATGTTTAGAAAGAGTGTGACAATGATCATTTCTGTTGCTAGTGCCTGTATAGTGACACCAGGTCACAGTTGAAGTTGTCATACGTGTAACATGTACAATACGCGTACATATTAATTATGTATTTTGTATGTTTTTTGCCACAGTTTTCACCTCGTGTTATTGAAGATTTGGGAGTAAACGGTCAGCGCCACCACGACTCTGTCTTCATTGACCGAAGTTTAACTTGGTGTTTAATCAAAGTTTTTACGCTTTGCTGAGAACACTACAGTATTCAGTAGTTTGTATGGCCTCCATGTGCTTGTATGTATGACTGACGATGCCGGGACAAGCTCCGAATGAGACGACAGATGGTGTCCTGGGGTATCTCCTACCAGAACTGGACCAGGGCATCACTGAGCTCCTGGACAGTCTGAGGAGCAACCTGATGGTGTCGGATGGAACAAAACATAATGTTCCAAAGGTGTTCTATTGGATTCAGGTCAGGTGAGCATGGGGGCCAGCTAATGGTATCAGTTCCTTCATCCTCCAGGAACTGCATGAGTTCTCTTACCACATAAGACTGGCCATTGTCGTGCACCAGAAGGAATCCAGGACCACTGCACCAATGTAGGGTCTGACAATGGGTCAAAGGATTTCATCCTGATACCTAAAGGCAGTCAGAATGCCATTGTCCAGCCTGTAGAGGTCTGTGCGTCCCTCCATGGATATGCCTCCCCACACCATCACTGACCCACCACCAAACCGGTCAAGCTGAACAATGTTACAGGCAGCATAACATTCTCCACGGCTTCTCCAGACCCTTTCATGTCTGTCACATGCGCTCAGGGTGAACCTGCTCTCATCTGTGAAAAGCACAGGGCACCAGTGGTGGACTTGCAAATTCCTGTGTTTTATGGTAAATGCCAGCCAAGCTCCACGGTGCCAGTCAGCGAGCACAGCGGGCACTAGAGGACGCTGGGCCCTCAGACCACTCTCATTACATCTCTTTCTGATTGTTTGATCAGAGACATTCACACCAGTGGTCTGCTGGAGGTCATTTTGTAGAGCTATTGCAGTGCTCATCCTGGTCCTCCTTGCACAAAGGAGCAGATACAGTGCCTTGCGAAAGTATTCGGCCCCCTTGAACTTTTCAACCTTTCGCCACATTTCAGCCTTCAAACATAAAGATATAAAATATTAATTTTTTGTCAAGAATCAACAACAAGTGGGACACAGTCGTGAAGTGGAATGAAATTTATTGGATATTTTATACTTTTTTAACAAATAAAAAACTGAAAAGTGGGGTGTGCAATATTATTCGGCCCCTTTACTTTCAGTGCAGCAAACTCACTCCAGAAGTTCAGTGAGAGTCTCTGAATGATCCAATGTTGTCCTAAATGACTGATGATGATAAATAGAACCCACCTGTGTGTAATCAAGTCTCCGTATAAATGCACCTGCTCTGTGATAGTCTCAGGGTTCTGTTTAAAGTGCAGAGAGCATCATGAAGACCAAGGAACACACCAGGCAGGTCCCAGATACTGTTGTGGAGAAGTTTAAAGCCGGATTTGGATACAAAAAGATTTCCCAAGCTTTAAACATCTCAAGGAGCACTGTGCAAGCAATCATACTGAAATGGAAGGAGTATCAGACCACTGCAAATCTACCAAGACCCGGCCGTCCCTCTAAACTTTCACCTGGAACAAGGAGAAGACTGATCAGAGATGCAGCCAAGAGGCCCATGATCACTCTGGATGAACTGCAGAGAGCTACAGCTGAGGTGGGAGAGTCTGTCCATAGGACAACAATCAGTTGTACACTGCACAAATCTGGCCTTTATGGAAGAGTGGCAAGAAGAAAGCCATTTCTCAAAGATATCCATAAAAAGTCTGGTTTGAAGTTTGCCACAAGCCACCTGGGAGACACACCAAACATGTGGAAGAAGGTGCTCTGGTCAAATGAAACCAAAATCCAACTTTTTGGCCACAATGCAAAACGATATGTTTGGCGTAAAAGCAACACAGCTCATCACCCTGAACACACCATCCCCACTGTCAAACATGGTGGTGGCAGCCTCATGGTTTGGGCCTGCTTTTCTTCAGCAGGGACAGGGAAGATGGTTACAATTGATGGGAAGATGAATGGAGCCAAATACAGGAGCATTCTGGAAGAAAACCTGTTGGAGTCTGCAAAAGACCCAATAGTTTACTAGCCAACAGGGTGAACCTGGAAATGTCGAGTACAGTAAGGTTTTATGGTAGAAATGTGTTATATAGGTCACAGGGGTCCAGAAACTGCCGGATGCTAATTTGCATATGTTTAGCATTTTGCATAATTCGCCTAATTTGCATACGGATTAGGTCAAATCACAAAATCGAGTATAGCTTCCAAAGTAATCAACCTAGAGACTTCATTGAGGTGTCTATATCTATGTTTTCGACCCTAAGGAATCCATCTAACATGGTTTCAATGGTCTCTCACCTTCCTGACTATCAAAAATCCAATATGACTGTCATTAATGATGACAAAAAGCTAAAAATCGGCACAAATTAGCGACCATTTCAATGAAGGTAGTTGCTAGAGGTACGGACCCATACTTTCCATTTGCCAATCAGATACGCGAGATCTGGTCACGTGACTGCCGGTAGACGCTGGAGGTACGGACCCGTAGCATCGGTACTACAGGTACGGACCCTAAACCTGACCCTAACACTAACCCTAACCTTTGCTTACCTTTCAACAGTTTGCAGTGGTTAGCAGCTTCTTGACTCGCGAGACTCGCGTACGGGTCCGTATCTGTAGACACTACCTTCAATGTAAGGAACACTTTTTAAGTGTAAAGTAATGTATTCAATCCAGAAGAACACATTCAACAGTATTTCAAACTCCTATCATGATATTTATAATCTGAAATCAACTTTATGGTCTCCTCATACATAAAAGTGATAATTGTAAAGAACAAGAACACAACATCAATGAACACAAAAGCATACATTTGCTTGTAAAATGAACCATGATGTAATAACAATGTTTTTTTTCTTATTTTTTATTTATTTATTTCACAGGTAATACTTCAAAAAGTCTATATGTCTTCCACTTCACTATATTCTCTGAAATCGAGTTTGTCGTCTCCAGTCTGCTCCTGTTCATTATACTCTGTATCATTCTCTTCTTGCATCAAAGGATTGATGACTGACCGCATACAATCGTCAACACAAGGTTTACAGAATTCAGACTTGGTTGAGTCAGTGGGAACCTTTCTGAATTTATTGTAACATTGAGTGTGATACTGCGCGTCAGCGGCGGGAAGGTTACTTTGAGCTCCATTGACCCTAACCTCGACCATCCTAGACCAATCATCTTGTCGTTGATCACAAATATCAAGTATGACTTCCTTGAATGTAGGCCTTTTTCAGTCTCACACTGAGTTACATGAACCCATCATTTAGGATTCTTTGGATCTTTTGGAAGACAAATATCACCACAAAACAAGCAGTCACATTTGAATACAAAGTCTGATGTGTGAGGACGACAAAGGCGTTGTGGAGATTCAACACCTGGTTCCAAACCACTGGCTTTTCTTTTTTTAGTGTCCAACGTGTTCCTTGTCACAGAGGTGTATGAGCTGTAGCATGACTTGTGACAGGACACATGAGCCGTATCACTATCTGACGCAAGAATCTCTTCAAGCTTAACATGGATGGCATCTTCTCTCTCCCGACTCCGTTTAATGATTGTTTTTATGCCAACAACTCCATGTTTTCCATTCTGTCTTTTTCCCAAAGCAAGGCTCGAATAAACAGCGCTTTGACATTATTACAGTTTCAAAGGAAATTGTTTAATGATGAAATAGTTTACAACAAATGGAAATGAGACCAACTGACCACAATATAAGAACAAGCAAATTAAATACAAAGCAAATCAATCACAAGAAAAATCATCAACCATCATCACCAATGCCTGTTGTACGACAGAACCAGGAAAAACAACCAAACTCGATGGAATCACTACCAAACCCACTTCAAAACCGAACAAGCCAATGACTTTCAATTCAGCAATTGCTTACTGGCGCAATATCCAATTAAACAATTAATTCATCCGCATATATAAAGGTATATCAACAAAGAACAGATCAACAGCTGTAGAAGAATCTCTGATTCAATGTTAGCGTGTGTGCAGCGCGAGCTGGCTACTCAGACTGCAGGCATCCAATCTCCGCATCTGTATCTGGGTAAGTACGGTGCCACGTACGGTACTCTGGGGACATTCAGTAACAAGAAACAAAAATTTTTTGCTTTGAAATATATTTTTCCTCTTCACTCTGAAGACCACATTAATTAACATATATTGCAATTTATTTAGTAACTACTAATAATGTAATTATTGTCGCAATATGACGACTTTTATCACTTTTTCATCACTTATATCAGCCATATTGGATTTCTGACAGTTAGAATGATTGCAGACCCTTGAAACATTGTTAGATGGATTCCTTGGAGTCGAAAACATAGTTATAGACACCTTAATTAAGTCTCTAGGTTGACTAGTTTTGAAGTTATACTCGATTTCATGATTTGACCTCATAAATATGCTAATTAGCTTAATTATGCAAAATGCTCAACATTTGCAAATTAGCAGTTTCTGGACCCTTATGGTCTATATTAAACATTTCTGTCATAAAACCTTACTGTACTCGACATTTCCGGGTTCACTACAGGAGGCATTGGGGTGGCTAGTAGACTACAAGACTGGGACGGAGATTTATCTTCCAACAGGACAATGATCCAAAACATAAAGCCAAATCTACAATGGAATGGTTCACAAATAAACGTATCCAGGTGTTAGAATGGCCAAGTCAAAGTCCAGACCTGAATCCAATGGAGAATCTGTGGGCAGAGCTGAAGACTGCTGTTCACAAACGCTCTCCATCCAACCTCACTGAGCTCCAGCTGTTTTGCAAAGAAGAATGGGCAAGAATTTCAGTCTCTTGATGTGCAAAACTGATAGAGACATACCCCAAGCGACTTGCAGCTGTAATTGCAGCAAAAGGTGGCGCTACAAAGTATTAATGCAAGGGGGCCGAATAATATTGCACGCCCCACTTTTCAGGTTTTTATTTGTTAAAAAAGTTTAAAATATCCAATAAATTTCGTTCCACTTCACGATTGTGTCCCACTTGTTGATTCTTGACAAAAAATTAAAATTTTATATCTTTATGTTTGAAGCCTGAAATGTGGCGAAAGGTTGAAAAGTTCAAGGGGGCCGAATACTTTCACAAGGCACTGTAAATACACTGCTCAAAAAAATTAAAGGAACACTTTTTAATCTAAGTATTGCATCAAATCAGTCAAACATGTGGGATACTGATCTGGTCAAGTAAGTAACTGAGGAGGTTTTTAGTCAGTTTCAGCTGCTTTGGTGCAGTCGTACACTGCACAAATCTGGCCTTTATGGAAGAGTGGCAAGAAGAAAGCCATTTCTCAAAGATATCCATAAAAAGTCTGGTTTGAAGTTTGCCACAAGCCACCTGGGAGACACACCAAACATGTGGAAGAAGGTGCTCTGGTCAGATGAAACCAAAATCCAACTTTTTGGCCACAATGCAAAACGATATGTTTGGCATAAAAGCAACACAGCTCATCACCCTGAACACACCATCCCCACTGTCAAACATGGTGGTGGCAGCCTCATGGTTTGGGCCTGCTTTTCTTCAGCAGGGACAGGGAAGATGGTTAAAATTGATGGGAAGATGAATGGAGCCAAATACAGGAGCATTCTGGAAGAAAACCTGTTGGAGTCTGCAAAAGACCTGAGACTGGGACGGAGATTTATCTTCCAATAGGACAATGATCCAAAACATAAAGCCAAATCTACAATGGAATGGTTCACAAATAAACGTATCCAGGTGTTAGAATGGCCAAGTCAAAGTCCAGACCTGAATCCAATCGAGAATCTGTGGGCAGAGCTGAAGACTGCTGTTCACAAACGCTCTCCATCCAACCTCACTGAGCTCCAGCTGTTTTGCAAAAACTGATAGAGACATACCCCAAGCGACTTGTAGCTGTAATTACAGCAAAAGGTGGCGCTACAAAGTATTAATGCAAGGGGTCTGAATAATATTACACGCCCCACTTTTCAGGTTTTTATTTGTTAAAAAAGTAAAAAATATTCAATAAATTTCGTTCCACTTCACGATTGTGTCCCACTTGTTGTTGATTCTTCACAAAAAATTAAAATTTTATATCTTTATGTTTGAAGCCTGAAATGTGGTGAAAGGTTGAAAAGTTCAAGGGGGCCGAATACTTTCACAAGGCACTGTACTTCCGCTGCTACTCCTTCTTCTCCTCAACATATGGAAATCCCTACTACAGCTCCTCCTCCTTCTCCTCCGTCTCCTACACATGTCTCCACAGCTGCAGCCACTTCCATTCCAGCACCTGTATCCGTCTCTGTCACAGAGACAGGGGTGATGTTGGAGCTTCAGAGACTTTGCTCTGGGAAGGCAGCTGGCCCAGATGGTGTATGTCCAAGACTGCTTAAAGACAGTGCTGCACAACTGTGTCAACCTCTCCACAGGATCTTCAACCTGAGTCTACAGCTGGGGCGGGTGCCTGCTCTATGGAAAACATCCTGTATTGTACCGGTACCAAAAAAATCAAATGTCCAGCTGAACTAAATGACTGCAGACCTATTGCTCTGACCTCACACATCATGAAAACTCTGGAGCGGCTGATTTTACGTCTCCTGAGGCTTGAGGTCAAAGACAAACTCGATTCCTTGCAGTTTGCATACAAAGAACACATTGGAGTGGATGATGCCATCCTCTTCATGCTTCACCGTGCCCTGTCTCATCTGGAGGAACCTGGAGTTTATGTGAGAATCATGTTCTTTGATTTTTCAAATGCATTCGACTCCATCCAACCCACCATCCTCAAAGACAAGCTCACAGAGATGGGAGTGGATCCTTCCTGTGTTTCATGGATTACAGATTACCTGACAGGAAGGCCACAGTTTGTCAGGCTGGGGAACTGTGTTTCTGGGACATTAATGAGTAGTACTGGGGCTCCACAAGGAACAGTCCTGGCTCCATTCCTGTAAACATCTGACTTCAAATACAGCACTGAGTCCTGCCACATTGTCAGGCTTTGCAGTGGTAGAACCCAGGCGCAGAAACCAACAGGCAGGTAACAGGTGCAAGTAGTGAAAAAGGAGTTTATTTACAAAAATCCAGAACTCTGTAACAGGAACAACACAAGGGACACGTACTCACTACTGTGATAATCCTCTCCAAGACACGTACTCACAATAGGAAGGAAACAGCGGCAGCAAGTCCAAAAACGCAGAGTCTTAAAAGGAGTTGAGTCCACACAACAAAAAACCAATAAAGTCAAAAGCAATAGGATCCAACAGCGGAGAATCTTCAAAAGTCCAGAGTTGGGGAAAACGGAAGGAGTGAGGGAAAAGCCATATATTGGAAGGTCTGAACTGTGATGCTCCCACACACACTGAGGGGAGCAGAGGACTTTTAAACAGAAAGGGGAAGGCAGGTGAATCAAGTTGAGCTGATTGCTCCTCAGCTGAGTCTAATGACAATAATTAGCAGTCCTGCAGCAAGCAATCAGCTGGGAGCGAGAGAGGGAGACAGGGAAACAAAAACCAGGCAGGAGCTGCAACAGCATCCTGACAGAGGCAGGAAACAAAACCCAGTCAGGAGCTGGACGGCTTCCTGACACACATTCAGAAATACTCTGATGACACTGCTATCATGGCATGTATCAGAAATGGACATGAAGCTGAATACAGAGATCTGATAAGTGCCTTCAGTGACTGGAGTCACAAAAACTGCCTGCTACTCAACTCCTCAAAGACAAAGGAAATGATCATGATTTCTGCAGATCCAAACCCCCTCTTCATCCAGTGAACACTTGTGGACATGGAGGTGGTGACATCATATAAATATTTAGGTGTCCACCTTGATAATAAGTTGGACTGGTCTACAAACGTAGACTTCATCTACAAAAAGGGCCAGAGCCGACTTTATTGCCTCAGAAGACTTTGATCACTAGACATCTGCAGTAAGATGCTGCAGATGTTTTATCAGTCTGTGGTAGCAAGTGTCCTGTTTTATGCTGCAGTCTGCTGGGAGGCTGCATAAAACAGAAGGATGCAAGGCGTCTGAACAAACTGATTAAAAAAGCTGCTCTGTGGTTGGAATCGGATTGAACTCATTGGAGGATGAGGTGGAGAGACGTGCACTGAGCAAGATGGAGGCCATTCTGACAAACATGGATCATCCACTTCACATCTGCCTCAATGAACAATGAAACATCAGTGGACGGCTCCTATCCCTGCGCTGCAAGACTGAAAGATTTAGGAAATCTTTCTTGCCATCAGCAGTCAGGCTATTCAATTCAAAATTAAACAGATAAGAACCCTGACAACTGAATTTCCCTTCGGGGATGAATAAAGTGATTCTGATTCTGATCTGAGACATGTATTACTTAATAAGTTAGTAGAATGGAATCTGTTTTGTTTGTTCTGGTATCTGATATGAGTTGCTTGTTATCTGTAGTGTCTGCTCTGGTGTGGTTCTTTGTCTCTGACCACAGATGGAACCTGCATTACATGCGTGACTAATTCTACCCATGCCCTTGGAATGTGTTTTTCAGTCTCAGGAACAGATCACTTGTTGTCTTTGAGGCACCCATGTCCAGCTAGAAGATGGATGTGTTCCTTTAGGATTTCAGAGCAGAGGGGTTCTATTCAAGGGTGGTCTTGTTTTTGAATAAGGGGTCTTCAGACATGAACCAGATGTTGTAATTCGATCTTTACCAGAAGGGTATAAAGCTGATCGCTGGCCATTGTTCAACGGGGAATCAATTGGCCGGCTCCTTCCAGACTACTTCTGCCTGTACTGATGCTGTTCTTTCTTTCAACAAAAAACTTATTAAGAAAGTCAGTGTCACGGACATTTCTCCTTCACCTGCACATCACGGACATCAGAGAGAAACTACGACACCTTTTTTCTTGTATATAATATGTAACAGTGACTGTACAAACAGCTGTGTTATTACTAAAATATTAGTCGGGATCGCATAAAGCCAAAAAAACAGCTCAGTTCAAGCGGATGTTGTGTACAGTGAGTCATCACAGAGATGCCTTTACTTGAAAACCTGTCCTTTCTGTATTTACAGAATAAAGTCGTCCCGTTACACATACGTCCATGCCTTTGTCTTCATGTGTGTCACATACATATATAAAGAAAAGGCATGTGGTACTGTTTGAAGTTGGGCTTGTGCTTCTCATGAACAATAATGAGAAAGACCACATGAAGCTTTGATTATTTTACATCAACGTTAGCTAATGTCAGCTCTGCCGTGCTGCTGCTGCTCACTTGGATGAGAGAACTACTGATGTGACAGAGGAGTGTCCAGCTCAAATGATGCTCCCTGTCTATGAAAAAGGTACGTCTCACGTATGCAACTTGGCCTGGCAACATACACACTTCATTTTAGTGCCAGTTTTTAGAATTAAAACACATGATTGCAGAATAAATGTTTAACTTGAATATAAATTAGACTTAATATTTCTATATCACAGTTTTAGCGTTGTGAGTTCCCTCTTCTATGGCTTGTTCAGTCACACAATCTTTCCTTCACTGGGTGTACTTAAAAGAAAAAAATACACACCTATCCCCTTTCTGAAAATGATTGTAATGCCACTGTTAAAGTAAGAAAATGAGCTGGTGTGGTCATTTAATATCATATCTTTGTGTAACTATTTGAAAAACATGGCTGCCATAATGCTCCTGTTATGTATTGTGCTGATTCATTCATTTGTGTTTTTAATATGGTACATGTAGATGTTTCATGAATTCATAAATCTTTCTTTTCTGTTCATCTTACACTGTAAATAAGATTCTTTTTTGATATGATTCATTGTTATATGACCAGATGTCTTTATGATTTACAGATTGTTGGAGTACAAGGCGGGGCACGAGAAAGATAGCAGCAAACTTTGTGATCCTTTACACAGAAGAGTTCAGGTCTACAGTCTACATTCACCAAGGCAGCGAGCATCACTGAAGCCATTGGCAAACATTTAATAGTTGGATGTAGTGTGCTGCTTCCATTTGTGGAAAATGGACATTTTAAACACTTTGCAGTGCTGACCTTTAGTCAAGGCCCTCCAGCAGTCTCTGACGAAAAGATTCTCTGGAATCTTTACAAAAACAAACATGGCAAAAGAAAGTGAAAGAGAGGAACCTTTGACTATAAAGTGTACTTTTTGGTTCCCCTGCTGGATCCACAGTTTGGACTAAGTTGGATGGATCTGGACATTACCATTGGAGGAAATGCAACATCAGTGAAGAAGGCAAGAGATGAATTGAAGAAGTCACTGACAGGTTAGTAAACATTCTATACTGCTGAAAATATTATACCATTAAAAACCCTAAAATAGTCATAAAGTGTTTAAACTATATTCATTTTTGTCATAAAAATACTATAAAATTGATGATCACTTGAATCTGACAGTCTTTATATATAACCTACCAGGACCTTAATATTTTTGTGTGTCTTTGTTTATGTTTTTCAGACACTTTGACCACAGAAGTGGAGAACATCATGAACAGTGAAGAAGATGCAACAGAATCAGGAGCCATGAATGTTTATCTATCCAGTGATTCACCACCAGCCAAATGCCCACGCCTTCTGTCCCACTACAAGGCTCACAAGAAACACAACTTCACCCAGGATTCAAGTATTGGAACACAGATTGGAAAGAACTTTGAAGCCAGACTCCAACATTGACAATGAACTTGTCTTTTGGGTAAAAAAAACCAAACAGGTTTCCTCAGCTGCACAAATTGGCACTGAAGGTGCTGACAGACAATAGAAACTATGAAATATTTGTTTAAAGGTTTCATGTTGATTGATTGTTTATAGTTGCAGACAAGAGTATTACATGAAACCTTATACTTGCCTAAAAACTACACTGAATAACTGTTGAATAAAATGGTTAAGTGAAATTTGGTGTGGTCTCAGTCTTGACTCTGTCTTGCTTCGTCTTGGCCTCGACACACTGTGGTCTCAGCCATGTCTTGGTATCAGTTTAGGTGGTCTCAACTACAACACTAGCAGTAAGTCCACCTATCAGGTGATCAGGAATCACAGAGTCATCAGGATAAATCAGAATGTCTGCTGGTGAGAAGGTGGACTGTTCAGGTGGTCAAACATTTGAACATTGTTCTCCACATCTTCTCCTTCCTGCTTCTTGTCCAACAGCTGAACTGCAGAATTTAGTCATCGAACAAACATCAAACACTAAAAGGTTTGTTCTGATGTTTCCTTTTCATCGACGTCTGTCTGAAACATTCTATTTTGTAAAACAGTGGAAACTAAAACAGAACCTGGAACCAAGACTGTACAGGTTCTTACAGGTTCTGGTTCTGTGATGCAGGTTCCAGGTCGTTAAGTTCCTGTAGTGGAAGAGGCCTCATTAAGAGAAACTAGAGCTAAAGGTCAGTAACAGAACTGATGTGAGTCATAGAAATACAGAAAACCTCCCACCTCAGCTGTTCTGTTCATCATGAATAAAAACACATTTTAAATGGTCATCAGTTGAACAGGTTGATGAGTCCTGACCTGAGAGCTTCCAGTTTACAGTGTGGACTCTCCAGTCCAGCAGAAAGACTCTCCACTCCTGAATCCTGCAGGTTGTTGTTAGTCAGGTCCAGCTCTGTCACACTGGAGGACTGGGAGCTGAGGACTGAGGACAGAGCTCCACAGCTTCTCTCTGACAGATTACAGTCACTCAGTCTGAAGAGACAAAGACAAGAAAAGAAGTAAAACATTAAGTTCAGTATTTTCTGTCCTGTTGAAAAGACAGCAGTGAATTTAACAACAAATACATCCCACTATGTCCAGAATACAGCAGCAATGAGGACAGTCCTCTGCAATATTACATAAATGTGAAAATAATCCAAAGTGTAGCACATTACAGTAATCAGATTACTTTGAAGCTGAGAAGTAAAGTATTTGATCAGATTCATGAAAACAAACTAACAGTTTAGATTTACTAAATGAAGAATTCAGACCAAACAAGAAGAAATGAATCCAATAAAGGTCACTGTGATTGTAATGTTTTATATTTTCACTAATTTCTTTGTCCACCTTTATTTCTGATGACACATTTAATCCTCCTCAGCAGGAAGAAACCACATTTCTGCAGAGATGTTCCACCATCTTCAGAGACTATGTCTTCATCTGTTCTTTGTTGAAGGGTTTGTGTTGCTCTACCTTTGTCTTTTAAAGACCCCAGAAATTCAAATCAGGACACACACTTGGACAAGACACAGTTTGGACTTTTTCCTTCTTTAGAATCTGAAAAATAGTCAACTTCATGCTGATGGCAGCGATTAAATCACTGTCAGACTCGGTTACATCTCTAATGTTACAGAACAAACATCTTCTGATCTCCAGTCCTTCTTGTTCAGGTTCCTTCATTAATCTGCCAAGGAACGGTGGAGTTATGTGATAATCGGAATACATTTGTCTGTGAATCTGTCTGTCTGTGTGAAATTACTCAAAAATGGACGAACGGATTCGGATGAAACTTTCATGGAAGGTCAGAAATGACACAAGGACCACCTCATTAGATTTTGGCAGTGATGCAGCTTATAGACTGGATCCATGGATTTGTTCAGGATTTCCCACTGAAAGATAGCGGCCGGCACGGCGTCACTGTAACCATGACAAGAAGTGAACGCTGCATCAGCTGCCTGATGACGGTCACATGATTGTGATCCTACTACTGACTTATCCATTGGAAATGATTCAAGAAACGATTGATTAAATTGTGAGGGTGTTTCTGAGTTGTCCTTCCATCCTTATGTCAATTTTCAGACTTTTCTGCAGCTTCTTCCTCAAGTCAAGACACCGCTTCTTAGATAAACACTTCCTGTGCCACGGGAATGGTGGAAAAATAAAAGTCTTTAACATTAAAAAATATGGAGGGAATGGATGTTTTAACACGAGCAAAACAAAGCCTTACAGAAAGTGATGAACTGATCAACAGACCTTTGTAAGAATAATTTACACATATGTAGGTCACACAATTCAATATCCGTACGTAACGTACACATACATAACACATGTCTGTGCTTAGTTCATTTTCTTTGTGGGTACATCTATATTTAATGGACACATTCTATAGTGCCGTCATTTCTGATCATCAGTAATAACAATAGTCATAAAATGCTGCATTTCTACAAAAAATATGCTGCATTTCTGACAATGCCATATGGGGGAATGAACAGTGTTGGTGGAGTACTGCGCTCCATGAGTGCTTTTCTTGTTTCTTCTTGTGCTGTTGAGACTCAGGCTTTGATTTTCACTCACATGAATCCCACTGGAACCAGACTAAGGATCTCCAAACTCATGTGTTTAAAATGTTTATCTCCACTCTTGATGAAGTCTGGACTCCTCATAGCGTCAGTGAGCTGGACTCCTCATTCTCTCTCAGTCTCAGGAGACACTCTGCTGCCCAGTGATTGGCTCTCAGTCCCTACAGTCTGAAAGGAACCAACAACCTTTAACAGCCTCTCATCTGAAAAAGGTCATAGGGTCCCTATGAGGGTGTAGCTCCTCTTCAGGGAGAGCAGAGAGACCATGAACCTCACCACAGGTTGGATGGATGTTCTATCCTTCACCAACACTTCAGTTGAAGGGACTCAGCCATCAGCAGCAGGAAGACTGGACTGACCTTACCCACAGACCAGAGGACATGAGGACACTGCTTATCAACAGTCATGATGACTGTCCTCACCTGCAGGGCTGCTGCTTCACTCCATCATTTCTGACAGACCTGAAGTCTGTCATTGACGTCTGTCTGAAAGATTCCATTTGTAAAACAGTGGAAACTAAAACAGAACCTGGAACCAAGACTGTACAGGTTCTTACAGGTTCTGGTTCTGTGATGCAGGTTCCAGGTTGTTAAGTTCCTGTCGTGGAAGAGGCCTCATTAAGAGAAACTAGAGCTAAAGGTCAGTAACAGAACTGATGTGAGTCATAGAAATACAGAAAACCTCCCACCTCAGCTGTTCTGTTCATCATGAATAAAAACACATTTTAAATGGTCATCAGTTGAACAGGTTGATGAGTCCTGACCTGAGAGCTTCCAGTTTACAGTGTGGACTCTCCAGTCCATCACAAAGATGCTTCACTCCTGAATCCTTCAGGTTGTTGTTAGTCAGGTCCAGCTCTGTCACACTGGAGGACTGGGAGCTGAGGACTGAGGACAGAGCTCCACAGCTTCTCTCTGACAGATTACAGCCACTCAGTCTGAAGAGACAAAAAGCAGATTATACTGATGAAACAGCAGGAAAATTTAAAGTGTCATCAGTTTCCAACGACTTACAGAACTTTCCTGGAGGCTTTGACCACTGGCAGCAGCCTCAGAAGAACCTCCTCTGAAGCAGAGTATTTCTTCAGGTCAAACACGTCCAGATGTTCTCCTGATGACAGTAAGATGAAGACCAGAGCTGACCACTGAGCAGGAGACAGTTTATCTGTGGACAGACGTCCTGATCTCAGGGACTGTTGGACCTCCTCCACTAGAGAAACATCCTTCAGTTCATTCAGACAGTGGAACAGATTGATGCTTCTCTCTGCAGACACGTTCTTACTGATCTTCTTCTTGATGTACTCCACTGTTTTCTGACTGGTCTGTGAGAGACTTCCTGTCTGTGTCAGCAGGCCTCGTAGGAGATTCTGATTGGTCGGCAGTGACAGACCCAGGAGGAAGCGCAGGAACAAGTCCAGGTGTCCATTTGGACTCTGCAAGGCCTCGTCCACAGCTCTCTGGTAGAAACATGTTGAATAACTTTGGAACAATTCAGACCAACGAGATGTTGTTTGTTGTTGTTCTTCCAGCAGGTTGATTCCAGAGTTGATGAAGGTCTGATGGACATGAAGAGCAGCCAGAAACTCCTGAACGCTCAGATGGACAAAGCAGAACACCTTGTCTTGGTACAGTCCTCTCTCCTCTTTAAAGATCTGTGTGAACACTCCTGAGTACTTTGAGGCTGCTCTCATATCGATGCCACACTCTGTCAGGTCGGACTCATAGAAGATCAGGTTTCCTTTCTGCAGCTGCTCAAAAGCCAGTTTTCCCAGAGACTCAATCATCCTCCTGCTGTCTGGACTCCAGTGTGGATCTGTCTCAGCTCCTCCATCATACTTGACCTTCTTGACTTTGGTCTGAACCACCAGGTGGTGGATGAACATCTCAGTCAGGGTTCTGGGCAGATCTCCTCCCTCTCTGCTTCTCAGCAGCTCCTCCAGAACTGTAGCAGTGATCCAGCAGAACACTGGGATGTGGCACATGATGTGGAGGCTTCGTGATGTCTTCATGTGGGAGATGATGCTGCTGGCCTGCTCCTCATCTCTGGATCTCTTCCTGAAGTACTCCTCCTTCTGTGGGTCGGTGAACCCTCTGACCTCCGTCACCATGTCCACACAGTCAGGAGGGATCTGATTGGCTGCTGCAGGTCGTGTGGTTATCCAGAGGCGAGCAGAGGGAAGCAGATTCCCCCTGATCAGGTTTGTCAGCAGCACATCCACTGAGGTGGACTCTCTAACATCAGTCAGGACTTCATTGTTGTGGAAGTCCAGAGGAAGGCGACACTCATCCAGACCGTCAAAGATCAACACAACCTGGAAGTCTTCAAAGCTGCACATTCCTGCTGCTTTGGTTTCACTGAAGAAGTGATGAACAAGTTCCATCAAGCTGAATTTTCTCTCTTTCAGCACATTCAGCTCTCTGAAAGTCAATGGAAACATGAAGTGGATGTCCTGGTTGCTTTTGTCTTCAGCCCAGTCCAGAGTCAACTTCTGTGTTAACACTGTTTTCCCGATGCCAGCCACTCCCTGTGTCATCACTGTTCTGATTGGTCCATCTCTTCCAGGTGAGCCTCTAAAGATGTCTTCTGCTCTGATGCTTCTTTCTGCTCTGTCTGCTTTCCTGGATGCTGCTTCAATCTGTCTGACCTCATGTTCATCATTGACCTCTGCAGTCCCTCCCTCTGTGATGTACAGCTCTGTGTAGATCTCATTCAGGAGGGTCTTCTGTCCTGCTTTAGCGATGCCCTCAAACACTCTCTGGAACTTCTTCTTCAGAGAACATTTAAGTTTACGTCCACAAACTGCAGCAGCAAGTTCTGAATGAAGGAACAACATGAGATCAATGAATAAATGACAGTAAACATTGCAGCAGTTCATCCTCCTCAAGACTGATTGTGTGAAGATATTCTGAGACTTTAGTAAATGTTCTGTTGATCAGCAGCTTCAGTCTTTACACAAATCCTCTTACTGCTCTGCAGACAGTCAGCCAGCTTCTCCTGCTTCATCCTCCTCAGGAACAACACTGTGATCTGCTCAAACATCTCTCTGCTGCTCCTCTCATCTTCATCATCACCCTCCAACTCCTCCTCATCCTCCCTCTGACTCTCTGAGCATTCTGGGTAATCTGGACTCACAACCTTCTGCATCTTCTTCAGCTCCTTCTTCACAAAAGTCACCATGTTGTCCTCCAGCAGCTGGAACAGAGAAATGTGTCAATGAGTCCATCAGAGTCAAATCATGGAGCCAAACATCAGATCCATGTTGGACACACTGACAGTCCACTGGTCTACAAAGAGCAGCATGGAGACGCCTGAACACAACAGATGGAGAACAACTTGTTGTCCATGAACTCACCATGAATATGGAGTCCAGGTGATGCTGCTGGACAGACTGAGCTCTGGGAACCTCTGAGTTCTGCTGCTCCACTCTGTGGATCAACATCAACAGTTAACTCTCACTTTATCACACAGAGACAAACACCAGCTGAAGGTCCACGATGTTCATTAGAGATTCCAACATTAGTCTGTTTTCCACTGCAGGAACTTTCTGTTCATTTTGACTCATCATCAATCTTTGTTCTCACTACAGGAACCGTCCCTGTAGAACCTCTTTCAGGACTGTTTATAGGGGTTCAACGTTCCTTCTAGCATATAGGCTAAAATACAAGCTATCATTTAGACCAGGGGTTCTCAACCCTGTTCCTCAGGACCCCATGTCCTGCATGTTTTAGATGCTTCCCTGCTCCAACACACCTGACTCAAATGATCAGCTCGCCATCAGGCTTCTGCAGAGGCTTGATGACGAGCTGACCATTTGAATCAGGTGTGTTGGAGCAGGGAAGCATCTAAAACATGCAGGACATGGGGTCCTGAAGAACAGGGTTGAGAACCACTGATTTAGACTAACAAGATGTGACAGGAGGATGTTTTCCTCCTGGCCACTGTGAGGCACCGTGCCAGCAGTGTGGGTACCTTAATTGCTGGGCGGTACCGTGCAGTTTATATTCAGGTGTGCAGCAGTGCAGTTCACTGTCTTCCACTCTGGTTGCTGTCATGGCGGCGTTCTGGATATAGCCACATTCTTTGTGTCCAGCTGCTGTAATTGCTGTCAAGGCATGCTGTCTACAATATGTGAGTGCTCTGGTCCTTTTTTGTTGCATGTATTTACATGCAGTGATTAAAATCTCCTTTTAGTGTGGCTGATTGCTGGCCTGGGGGAGACGATCAGCTGGAGCCCTGCAGTGTGTGTGTGATTGTTGGTCGGCTCCAGGCGTGTGGCCAAGACGTGGATGGGCTGTATTTCTAGGGTTTATATCCTCAGCTCACCGGGTATGTGATTTTTGGCCGTTTAAATTGGTTGATCTTTAGGTCTATCTATTTAATTATAGATTTTTATCTTTTCTTTTTAGCTGTCCAGTGTCCAGTCATCACCACGTGGATCCATGCTGATGTTTTGGTTGCTTCTGCTTTCTTGTTTTTGGTCTTGCTTTGGTTTGTTTTAGTGTTTTATTTTTGGTTGCCAACTTGGGGCGGAGTACGATGTTGGCCCAGCACTGCTGACTGCAGTCTTTGCCTGTTTTGTGCAGAGGCCGTGTCACCACTGTTTGGTCCTTGGATGGCTGAGGCCTGGTGACACAGGCTCCTGCAATTGTTCAACTGATTTGGGTTTTTACTGATGATTTAGAGATTGCTTTAATCATTTCTTTTGGTAGTTTGCTTTGTTTTCTTGTATTAGTTGGTTAAATTGTTTCTTTTTGTGAGTGTATTTTGTCCCATGTTTTGATTTAATTCATCATTTATTGTTCTGTTTTCTTTTCCCCACACCAGTTCTGGTTAGTTTGGGCATGTTTTATTAACCTTTCTTTGTCTTCTGTTCCAGGTGCTGTGGCTTACTGCTGCAGTTATTCCCTGGTGGTGGTATTTTCTTCATGGTACCCTTCTTTGTTTGATTTTTCATGTGTATGATTTGCAGTGTCACGGGTGATTACTTTGAGGATTCTTCTCCCCTTTTGGTTGTCCTGCCACAGGGTAAGCCCCAGCCCAGGTTTTAATTCCTTGTTGCCCATTCTTCCTTTTAGTTGGTGGATGTTAACTGGTGTGTATTATTTTCTTATTTTTTAGACAATTTGTGAATAAACATTGTTAAATTGGACATGTCTCGCCCCTCCTGTGTAATGGAACTTGTGTGATCTGAGTTGGCCTTGTGACTGTAAACTCACCAGAGCTGGATTTCCTGGATGTTAGATCATAGTTGGTCTGATTACGTACAAAGATCCTTTCTAATCTCACCACAAAGGCTTTTATTGTCACAGAACAGGAGTTTTGTCCAGTGAAACTATTTCTTGATACTTTAGTGAACTCAGAGTTCTTGCTGTGATCCACCTGGTTCTGTTTTTAATGTCTCTGTGGATCATGTTCACGTTATCAGCATCACTTCTTCAAAACATTTGTTCTGTTTGATGAGGAGCCAATCTGTGATCAAACTAGCAGCTCTGAAACCTTGTTCTGAACATCTTACCCCTCTGCAGCAGGACCTGGTTCTCCTTTAAAATCAATATAAAACTCATTAGACCAGTCACTCCTGAAGGACACACAGCTGGATGCAGGTCCAGGTCCAGAGGACTCTGGTGTCTGATGGATTCTGGTCGATAAAGAAGAAATCCACCAGTAAGAGAATTTCATTTTAATTTCTTTCAGCCATGAACCTTGTAGCAGAGTTTCAGAGTGATTTAATGATGGAACGTTTTTGGAACAATGACAGAACATTTGACACAACATTCAGTAGTTTGATTTCACAGCTTACTTCTCTGCAGCTGGAGGTTGATCATTTTTAAATTCATCGTAGCGACCCATCGACTGGTAGCTCTTTAAGGACACACAGCTGGGTCCAGGTCCAGGTCCAGGTCCAGGTCCAGGTCCAGGTGGATTCCTGTCAATAATGATGCAGCAGTGATGTGATGCTGAGCTCTGACATGCAGCAGAGTCCTGGACAGTTAGAGATGGTGGTCTCACCTCTGAGCTTTGCTCTGGTTCTCCTGTTCCCCACACAGAGAGCTTTTAGAGGGAGGGACTCCCTCCTCTCTGTCCTCACACTCATCCATGATGCTCAACTCACAGCAGCTCACACACACTTTCTACCTTCACCTGCACAGGAAACAAACATCATTCATCCACTCAGATCCTCCTGGAGAAGATCAGCTGCTGCACTTCTATCAGTCCAGCAGATGGAGTCATGGAGCTGCAGAGACTCACAGAGAAACCAAAAGTAAAAAAGACACGATGCAGTTTGTTTTGTGAAGAAACAAAGAAACATCAGCAGCTGATCAAACTGACTGAAGTCAATCAATGATCTAATAGAAATACTGACTGATTGCAGTGAATCAATAACCTGATAATCATATTGATTCATGTTTAAACAGCAGTGATCCAGAGTTTGTGGTCAAATAAGAAGTGAACATGTAGAAACATGACAGAGCAGAAACAAACAGCAACATTACTGAAGTTAAAGCAGCAAACAAAGCAAACTTACACTTTATTCAAAGCGCTGAAGAAGAAAGTTTCCAGTCCACTCCTGAACACTCAGACAGGTGATCTGTTTCCTGGAACCAGTCAGGACTTCACCAATGAGGAAGCAGCAGGCAGAGTTTCACAATAAGAGCATATTTTACAGACTAGAATAAAGGTGATGTAGCCATCGGCGGATCTTGGGGGTGGCTACTTGGGCTCAAGCCCCGGATGTTTTCTCAAGAGCCCCGGATCGCGGATCCGAGCTGGTCTGAGTATAATGTGCAGTACTGGAATTCACCAGAGAGTGGCAGCATGCGCTGGAGAGCAGCTGGCAGCCTGCCGCCTGTCCAGAAGAAGAAGCGTTTACGTCTGTGTGCGCTCGTCGCTGCTCCTTGATTCTACCATAGATATATACAAACACTAGATGGCTCATGAGCGCTGTCAGCCTATGGGGAGCAACGTCGCCACATGGCGGCCATCTTGGGACAGGGCTGCTCGATCACTCATAACATTAAAGTCAATGGAGCATGGATTTTAAAATCACTGTAGATTGCTCAATTTTCAACCGATTTTACAACAGCTTGGTTTGTTATAAACGTCAGAGATGTACTTGTTTTACTGCTTACATAAGAATAATTAAAACCATTGAATTCATATAATAATGAACACAGATATCAGCTTTTTTCAGCATAAATGATGTAAATGTAATTTTAATATTTAACATTGCACTTTTTTTATTACTATCAGCTTTCTAATGCACAGATAAAAACAAAGCTCAACCAGAATCAATGCACAACAAAAAGAGATGATGTCTTTTCTTTTCATGAACCCGGTGCCTACATTACCCACAATGCATTTCGGCTGCAGGCTAACTAATCCAGGCATAGATGTATACAAACAATAAGTCTAAGGTCTCAATCAAAGTCCCTGAACAAGCAAATAAATACAACCACAACCACAAAGAATGTAATTTCGCCTAAAGATTAGGTTCTCAAAAAACGTTGGTCTCAGGAAAACCTAATAATTGAAAATCAGATTGTGAGTAACACCATCTTCAATGTGAGTAGCCAGGCAGAAAAGACACACAACTATGCCGCATTTTTCAAAACGAAAAGCTGCGATTTCGGAATTGAGCCTGAATCATAGCCACGTTAATAAGGCTTGTAATAAACTAAACCGTTTGTAAATCAATCAAGAATTGAGCGAGTTATGAGTGTTAAAGTCAGGAAATCATCCACCTTACCATTGACTACAGTACAGTGCGCCAGAGCAGTCCCCTGTCCTAAGATGGCCGCCAAGTGACGACGCCGCCGACTCCGTCTGGAGACATCTAGTGTTTGTATATATCTATGGTTTCAACCATAGATATATACAAACACTAGATGGCTCATGAGCGCTGTCAGCCTATGGGGAGCAACGTCGCCACATGGCGGCCATCTTGGGACAGGGCTGCTCGATCACTCATAACATTAAAGTCAATGGAGCATGGATTTTAAAATCACTGTAGATTGCTCAATTTTCAACCGATTTTACAACAGCTTGGTTTGTTATAAACATCAGAGATGTACTTGTTTTACTGCTTACATAAGAATAATTAAAACCATTGAATTCATATAATAATGAACACAGATATCATCTTTTTTCAGCATAAATGGATGTAAATGTAATTTTATTATTTAGCATTGCACTTCTTTATTACTATCAGCTTTCTAATGCACAGATAAAAACAAAGCTCAACCAAAATCAATGCACAACAAACAGAGATGTTGTCTTTTCTTTTCATGAACCTGGTGACTACATTACCCACAATGCATTTCGGCTGCAGGCTAACTAATCCAGGCATCGATGTATACAAACAATAAGTCTAAGGTCTCAATCAAAGTCTCTTAACCAGCAAATAAATACAACCACAACCACAAAGAATGTAATTTCGCCTAAAGATTCGGTTCTCAAAAAACGTTGGTCTCAGAAAAACCTAATAATTGAAAATCAGATTGTGAGTAACACCATCTTCAATGTGAGTAGCCAGGCAGAAAAGACACACAACTATGCCGCATTTTTCAAAACGAAAAGCTGCGATTTCGGAATTGAGCCCGAATCGTAGCCACGTTAATAAGGTTTGTAATAAACTAAACCGTTTGTAAATCAATCAAGAATTGAGCGAGTTGTGAGTGTTAAAGTGAGGAAATCATCCACCTTACCATTGACTACAGTACAGTGCGCCAGAGCAGTCCCCTGTCCTAAGATGGCCGCCAAGTGACGACGCCGCCGACTCCGTCTTGAGACATCTAGTGTTTGTATATATCTATGGATTCTACTGCCAACCAGCGTCGACTCAAGTAATGGATATCAGAAGCTTTTTCAAAAAGCGGACAGCAGCAGCTGAAGCTGAAGCTGCTAGACAGATTGATGTTCACGGTTTGTGAAACTTTGACTGATTTTGCTAGCTGGCTATCAGTATTATCCGTTAATACCAACAACAACACAACCGCACTGAAAATGAAAGACAGCAAGATCAATGTTGCATTCCAGGATAAGACTAAAAACCCTTTATGAAATATGAATGAAAAGTATTACTGGCAAAATGATTGAAGTATTCATTGTGCAGAAAAATGCTCCCTGTCAGTGCTTTGCCATTATATAAGATGTTTTTGGATTATTATACTGTATTTTACTACTGCAGATGTTTAAGCTTGTGCTAATTTTAGCTAATATGTACACTTTTGGGTGGTTCAATCAACAGTTAACTGTTTCTTTTAGCTAATCCAAGGGAGTTTAAAACAGTTCATTTATTTGAAGAAGAGGGAGAATTTTCTAATTTCATCAAGAAACATTTCAAACATTTAAACTCAGCATGTGGGTATTTTCACATGAATTTTATGAATCGTTATCTGAAAAGTAACTAAAGCTGTCAAACAAATGTAGCTGAGTGGAAGGAGAATATTTCCCTCTGATATGTACCTTAAAATGGAAATACTCAAGTAAAGTAAAAGTGGCTAAAAATTGTAAATGTACTGTCCACCACTGATGTTAACGTTATAGAAATCATGCATGGGTCTGATTTTTAAGTGTTCTCTGTGCCATTCACAGCTTTGAATTAGTGGTAAGTTGATGTAAAAAAAATAAAATAAAATAAGGATAGTTTTGTGTGCGTGGCACAAAAAAAGCCGGAAAAAATAAATCGGCATCTGCACCCTCAGGGCTAAGCCCCTGATCTCCTAGAATCCTCGATCCGCCCCTGGATGTAGCTACCATCATTTAGCTGCTGCTGCTAACAACATTAGCCTCCATAGAGGAGATAAACTCTCCAGGTCAGTGTTAAAGTCATCTCAGTAACTGGTTGTCCTCTTCTCCACATCTGGACATCATCACATCTAAAGCAGTGACCTACGTTACTGTAGCTGAAGTTACTGTAAGTTAACATCAGACTGGAACCTCTGATCATAAACATGTTCTAACATCTGCTTTTAAAGTTGTTCTTAAATCTCTTTTCATGACTCTTTACTTGTAGATGTAGAACCTGAAGCCATCGTCGAAAGTTAAATTTTTGAGCACAATAACAAAAAAGTTAATGAAGCAGAAGTCAACTAGTGATATTTTCTGAATTATTTGTAGCTGAATGTCACAATAATACAAAATAAAACAAATAAAATGCTTTTATTGTGAAATATTTGGTCACAAATGAAACAAAAGGGTGTTTTTTTGTTGAACTTTTAGAACTGGTTGAGCAGCTTTGACGAGTTGAAGCATAAAAATCTAAACTATGTTTTGTGTTCTTGTGAGGTGCAGCTTTAAGTTGTGTAACAGAAGTGTGTGTGTCCGACTGAACAGCAGGTGAAATGTTGCCACGGCAACAGCAACAACAAACACTGTGGATGAAACCTGGAAACAAGGACCGAACACACAGCAGGTTTGTTCTGTTTCTGTCTTTTAAAGCTTTATTTTATTGATTCTAAATCTACCAGCAGCTACAGACTTTCTTTGACCAAACACTGATGGATTCAATCTGAATTTCTCTTCCTGCTTCTCATTTTTCTTCATCAGGAACATTTTTAGGTTTTAATCCTCCACTTCCTCACTGCTGCTTTTTGGATTTTAAACTAATTCTACTGTTTCCTTTTCCTCCCTGCACTGTAAATAATAAATAAAATCTGTAAATAAACTGTAAAACTCAATCAAATCCTGTAACATTTTAAAACAAAATTTACCTGCAAATATCTGTAAAATATTTTTATTTTATTTCAGCTGATTGAAAAACAGTAAAAGTCTCATTTTATGGTCACATGTTGTAAAAGAACAAATTAATTAAAATAAAAATGCAGATTTTTGTTTATTTTTTGATGTGGACATTATTTACAACTTTGTTTTGCTTTATTTTATTTTTAAGTGTCAACATGTAAATTGATTCTTTTTTCTTAACAGATATTATTTCTAATTTAACAAAACAGGAAAAATAATCAAACTGACAGCTGAAAAAACTATTTATCATTTTTTCTATCTTAAATATAAATAATTCTTCTCTCAAATAACAGTAAAAATGTATATATATATATATATATATATATATATATATATATATATATAGTACTCATTTAAATGCAGTGAAACTCTGAATTTTGTTGTCAAATGTTTTTATAGAACTTATTTTAAAAAAAATATTTCAAGATATTATTTTACCTTTGCTGTTATTTGAAAGAAAATAAATAAATATTGGATATTTTTTGATATGAGTTTTTGGTAAATTACAGGTAATATTCTGTAAAATCACAGAAAAAAATATGAAATCAAGATAAAACAAAACAAACACCAGAACTGTAAATAATGTCTAAATCTGTATTTTTATCAATAATACATTTTACAATGTGTGACTCTAAAAATGTCCAATTTTACTGCATTTAAATCAACTAAAAATATCAATATTTTCCAGATAATGTTCAAATAATGCTAAATATCTGTACATTAAAAAATTCTGTCCAACAGAGGATTTATTGTCAAATATTGTTTAAAAAAATGTTACTTTTAATATTTTAAAATATACTTATATATTTGCTGTTATTTAAAGATAAAAGCAAATAAATACTGAATAGTTTTTTAACCCTTATGTACCCTAGGGGGTCATTTTGTTTTGTGGGGGTTGATCTGGACCCCCAACCATGGTATATTCTGACACTATGAGACATTTATTGTGAAAATAACGCTGGTTATCTACCTGTAAACTGTAGTATTATGTTTTCCTGATAGAAAATGTTAGAGAATTTCTGGATGTCTGGTGAGGAACCTCAGGAAGTGAACTCAGGAACACTCAGGAGACTCAGATGACTGATGTAGAGAAAAATGCTTTACTGAATTCAGGAGAAATGATACAGCAAGGACCGCATATGTCGACAAAGCCAGTATCAACTCTGAGGAGTCTCTCTGTCCTTGGAGGGTTTCTACTGTCTGAGAGAGAAAAGAGGCAGATCTAACCTTGTTATTGTTGCTCTATCAGCAAATAGTTGTCTGTCTGAGCAGTTGGTGTGCTTCTGTGTGTCTTCAATTGGGGTCAAAGGGTGACCTTCTGTATGTTGGTTCAAAATGACCTTTTACCTACAATTTTTCCTTCACAAATCCCTCCTTTTTGATCGTAACATCAAACCTAGACTACAAGTAAAAGGAAACATTTTAAGTGTGGGGAAACCCAGGACCAGAGAACTCCTCAGAATTGATTCTGTAATATTCAAAAGGTCAAAAAATTCATTTTAAAAAGTCATGGTAATACACAATAAAATTACACATAAAATACACATAAATTTAAATCATCTTGAAAATTAAATATGTTTAAAAAATTGGAGTAATTCGTCACATCTGCTATACCTGTAATTACACACGGTTCAAAAAACTGAAATTTCAATCATCTAAACTAACTCAAAATGTCACCAAACCACAAACACCTATTTATTAATAGTATGTTAATAGTCACATACCCTTCATTTGTTTAACACTAATTCATACTTTTGAGGAAGAAAATGCTAAAAAAAAAGAGAGAAAAGTAAAAATCTGTTGACGTAATGAGAGGTTAGCTCCATGAAGGGATAAAAATGAAGGATACATGGAATTCAATGCTTAAAAACTCTCTTTCTATTAAACTAGCAAACCTACTGCAAACATGTAATTAAACGGATGTATGTTTTACAAAAAATAATCATTTCACGTCAAGTTTTACAGAGACATCATTCCATGAAAATTCAGGGATTCAGGCAAGTTGTATTATTCATGATTTAGCAAAATTAAAATGAAAACAATTAAAACAACACTATATTGATTATTTAAACACACGTGTAAAGGTAGTGCAGTGTAGATGTAACTAAGTGTGTGTGTGAGGTGTGTGCATGTTGTGGTGTTTGTGTGTGTAGCTGTTGCATCCCTCTTACTGACCTGGTCTAAATCATCTTTTATTCGTTCAGTTCAACCAGTGTGAACGATGCAGACCCTCCCATTTCTCAGATCAACGCAACTCAAAAGAGCACAATAATGCAATGTGTGGATCAGTGTAAAAACAGCACATCTAGGAAACAAAACTTCATGAGAAAATTCTCTGAAATCAATGAGTATTTGATTATATTCTGTGATTCTAAAACCATTCTCTTGTAATGTTAAATCAGTAGGAACTCATTGTTAAACTCCCGGTCCCAGCTGCGGCTGTCTTCCACACCATTATCACAGTCTGTATTATATGGTGGAATCCACTGATTCATCTCAATTAAGGAGCAGAAATGAGCAGAAATATGTGTGCAGGAGAGAAGGTGAGGCCTTCTGCACTCAATTTAGTGCTCAGCAAATGAAAAGCAGCTCAACTGGGTTGAGGTTAGGTGACTAGTTGTGCAGAAGCATTCCCTTTTGTTGCCTTTAGAAGGTCTTGGCTGGATTTGGCAGAGGAACAAAACAAGTGAGAACAAGTAGTAGTGAAATTACCAGTACAATGATGGAGGGCCATTCTATTTTGCAGAGCCACAGTTTTAACCTCCTGTAATTCTTTGTGTTCTGCCTGTCAGGATTCTGCCTCTGCTGCTGCCTTTTTGTTCCTTTTCCACTTTTCCTGCCCTTCCCTATTATTGTCCTTCTGTGTGTGTTTTTGTCTTGTGTGTCTCTGTCTCCCTCTGTCTGCCAGCCTTCCCTCTTGTCTCTCTCTCTCTCCCGGTCACTCGTCCTCTGGCTCTGTCTGCTGATTGCCCTCAGTTGGCATCAGCTGATCAGTTCACCTCACTCACCTGTTCCCTCAGCCATTTAAGCTGAGTTGTTGTGTGAGTTCTTCCCCTCTGCTTAGATTGTATTGAGCCTTGTAACACCATAACCTTAGTTCATTTGGTTTTTGCCCTGCTGTCCGAGTTCTAGTCACTGTAGTTGTGTTTTTGGAATTTTCATTAAATAAAACCCTTTTTCATTCCCACCTTTAGTCTGTCTGTTTGCCTGCGCTTGGGTTCTCCACCCCCAGAATCCTAACACTGCCACCATAGCACGGCTGGACGCATTCAGGTGACTCTCCAGTTCTTTAGTTTACTTCTCTGTGTGATATGAAAACACCATATGAGGGGAGAATTACACCCCACGCCTGCTGGCTCGTGGTGATTTCTCTCTTGGTCCTACTTTGGGTATTATGAAGCAAGGCCATTTCAGGAGTTTGTACTGCTCTAATTAACGGGACGAGATAAGCTAAGTTACAAACTCCGTTTAGCTGTGAGTAAGGCATACAGCTATACGCTTTCTCACCACAAACTAAATACACTCTCTGCAGCAGTGGAGCTTGTTTTAACACAACAGGTACCTCAGCGATGCAGCTGCTTTTACCTCGTAGCTCCTTTGGTTGGGGACCCACACCCTTAAAACACAGGGACACATTCTGTAACTCGTGAACCTGAATAGGGGGCAAATATTGATCACAATTCTTCAACGGTGTATCAGCATTTGAGATGGTAACAGAACAGTTGTGAATATTAACATTTAATACTCTGACATCATGTGTTCAGAACCAGGGTTGAACTATTACCAATGCATCCACTAATATGGAAACGGTGTAGGGCTGCAGAACACATGGAGAAATTTCAATCTGAGAGCGACAGCAGTTAGTTTGGACTAGTGCTAATGAAGTTCTATATTTTATGACTAGGTCAGTGTATATTTTCACAGAGTGGATTATCAGCAATTTGCATATATTGAGTTCAGCAGGCCAGTGTTGTGTGTTGACCTCAGTTACCACCCATTCTGACATTTCTTGGTACCTAGAAAACTCAGTGTTTTTAACAGGAGGTCGGGGTGTAGCAGTCCTCTGAACCGTTCTCCATCCTTGAACCTATATCATTCCAGTTTATTTCTCTGTAATCAGCTAAAGAAAAAGGAACCGGTGTAAACATAGGAGAATGCACAGAATTATGCATGTGTTGACACACCCAGCATTTACTTATATTACATTCATGAGCACAACCTAGCATAAGCTTTACTGCAGAATTCTCCTTAGGTTTGCTTGGTAACTGGTCAGGTAATGACACAGAACGCATTACTTTACCGATACGAGCATGTTGTTGTTTAGGGGAGGTTTTTTCCTTCGCTGGCAGGCACCTGTGATCTTTAAAAGGAAACAACCTGTAGTTTGGTGCAAATTCAGTTCACATAGGGTTGTTATTGAGGATTTTTGCAGTAAAACACTATAAGTCAGGTATTCCTGCCAAAGGCTCAACTCTGACAACTTCAACCTTCATCATATTCACCTTGTGAGGTAACAGAGAGGGCATTTTAGATACCGTTACCAGATCCAGGTCTAGGATGTTCCAGGTCCAGTTCCCTTCCGAATCATAACCTGGATAGACAAAACAATCATTTTCCTTACACCTTGTATTGGAGCAGAAAAAGGATATCTCTCTCGTCCCATTCTTTGTAGGCTGATAACCAGAATCCGAGTCCATAGAGTCCATTTCTCCTTTCTCGTGTCTCTGCAAGTTATCAGTGTTTATGTGAGAGGAGCAGTCCACTGTCTCTGTGTTCTGCTCCAGTCTTCGTGTATCAGTGTACGTGTACGGTGCTGGGGCTGCACCGGTGAGTGCATCAGGTACAGGGGGTTTATAGGGACGTCGTCCAGCAAGGAGATGCTCCAGGTGCACCTCTCGATTCTCCGCCGTGTGGGGAATGGTGGTGGACCACTAGGAGTAGAATCAGCCTCCACATCACTCCTGCCCGGACCCCTCCTTTTTGACCGTGGCTGGTCGAGCCTGTCCTGAAACAAAAAACGACCACATAGGTCGTCTGTACACGCCCGTATTACGACCGAGTGTTACGTTTTGACGTTAAGCGACCTCTAGCGGTTGAGTAAATATCGACACTCCGCTGTCGCAGGTGAAACGTCACCATGAACAAACTTTTATCTAACACTATCCCTATCCCTAACCCTAACCATAACCATAACCCTGAACCCGTGTTGGGAAAGTGAGGGAAAAGCCGTTTCGCGAATTAAATCCCGTAATGCGTTCCTTTTCCCCGTTGGGGCGCTAACGTAAATACGCTCTCATGGGTCGTATTCTGGTGCACGTTACATACGACCTGTGTGGTCGTATGAATTGGAGGACTTGTTGGCTGGTCGGCATCGTGTCGCGTGGACCCACTCCGATCGGCCTTTGACCTTTACAGCCGTCCGTGTCACCAACAGCACTTGGTAGGGACCTTTCCACCTGGGAGACAAAGATTCTTTTTCCAAAGACTTAATTAGTACATAGTCACCACACTGAAAAGGATGAATAGGCTCCTCTCGGTGGTTTAGGGAGCCTGTCAGAAACCTGTAACTGAAAACGTCTTATGGTATTAGTCAATTAATATATTAGTTATTATTATATTAGTATATTTCACACACACAGTCATATATTCTTCAGTCCACAATAGAGTGATCTTGTGTGGGGTCACAGCTCCTGTGGACCGTCCCATGAGAACCTCATGGGGGTTCAGTCCTGTGGTTGAATTCGCTGTGCTACGAATTGAATAGAGCACAATAGGAAGAGCATCAGGCCATTTTAACCCTGTCGTTAGCATGGTTTGAAAACCGAATTTATTTTTTTAGATTCATGTAACTTTAGTCAGAAATAAAAACAAGTTTTATCTGTGACACCAATATTTGACCCTTAATTTGGATTCTCAGCAGATTACTGTCTGTGAGCGATACTGTGACAGTAATAAGGAAGATGATACCTCAACAAATTTAACATGAAATTTAGACATGAAAACTAGGAACGAATGTAGCCTCAAAATTTGATTGAAATCTGACTTTTCTATTTTGAGGAAGAGCACCAGTCTTGACACTGACAAACCTGTCTTGGCTAAACAGAACCTGGCCACTCATATCTGAAGTGATGAGTCATTAATCTGCAGTAATTTGATGGCATTTAAATCATTCAGTCGTATTCACACCGCTTGTCACTGCCATTCTTAGCACCTCTTTCCTCTGCGTAGTCAAACCAGATCTTCACACATTCACACATGTATGCAAGATCCCACTGTGGATCACCAAAACACGGATTTAGCTTTGATGCAGCAAAATCAAGCTTCTCTGAATCAAAAGAACCAACATATGGCCATTCCTCTTTAGTCCATTTACGGTATGTTTCAGAGTGAGGATCATTAACAGGACCACTATGTGTGGATGCATCTGTTTTACTTTTGGATGTAGAAATATTCTTTTTCTGTGTGTTTTTGGAGCTTTGAGGCGTGTCATCTATCTTGGACTGTGAAGCACCCATGGTTATCGGCACTCATGCACACACACCAGCAAGAATGGAAACAAACAATAGACGGATACACATTCTTTTTTTTATTTTTTATTTTCACATTTATGGATAGAACAGCAGAAAGACGGGGGGGGGGGGACAAAAGGGAAGATAAACAAAAAACAAGGGCTGTACGATACATATTACATCACAATCACATTAATTCACAATCACAATGTATTTGTATTCTAACAGAGCGTCAGACAAATCCTGGTTTTTTAAGAGTAATATATTCTTTCCATTTCTTCCAGATTTGGTCAAATTGATCAGCTTGTAATCTCTTCTGTAAGGTTATTGGTTCCATCACAAAGATTCTGTATGTTACATCAAACCAATCATCAACACTTGGAGGTAATGGGTTCAACCATTTTTTGGTGATTGCTTTACGGCGGCTAGACTCAATATACCAAATAATAGCCTGATCTCTAAATCTCTGTCTATGGAGTACAGTCGGCCCAATATTAATTCATCCCAATTCAATGTTGTTTGTATGTTCAAAATGTCTTTTATCTCCTTTTCAATCTGTTTCCAATATGGTTGTATTAACGGGCAAGACCAGAACAGATGATAGTGTTTTACTTTTCGTGTGCCACATTTCCTCCAACAACTGTGTGTGCCTTGGTAATGAGAACTTTGTGCTGGGGTAATAAAGAATCTACAAATGGTTTTCAGCCAAAGATTCTCCAAGAGTTTGAGCTTGTGATTTTCCACTGGAAAGCACAGTGTTTTAGCCAGACGTCTTCCAGCATTACTTTTTTAGCATCGTTTTCACACTTTGGTTTAATATAATCTGCATCCATTTTCTTGATCACTTGAAGGTCTTTATATGTTGTTGAAATGAATGTTTGGTCTGAATCCTCTGAGGAAGCTTTCACAAAGGTTTTTAAAATGGGTGTTTCAAAAACAGAGTCCCTGGGCTTAAAAGTGTAGAAATAGTGACGTACCTGGAGATATCTGTAAAAGTCATTGTTTTGTAAACTGTGCCTTCTCTTTATGGACTGAAAGTCTCTTAGTGTTCCCTTTAGAAAATAAGAACAGTTTGATGATCAGCCATGGCCGATCCACTTTTTAAATCTGACATCCATTTTACTGGGTGTAAAATCATTATCATAGGGCGCCCAGCGCAATAGTTTGATCTCTTCCTGAAAGTGATTTTTTTATGTGATTTAACCAGATTTTTAATGCAACATTTATCCACTGATTATTCTGCTGTATCTGTTCCTTTATAAGCTGTGTGTCCCCCAGTCTGGCTTGTATTGGACAGCCTTTGGAAATACTCATTTCTATTTCTTTCCACCTTGCTTGATATTCTGGGTTCCACCAGCATACTAAGATTCTAAGCTGAGATGAAATGTCGTCATCTTTAAAGCAGGGTAAGGCTAGGCCACATTTTTCTTTTGCTAATTGAAGAGTTTTAAGGCGCACTCTTGGTTTTCTTTCCTGCCACACAAATCTGGAGATGATTTTATCCCATTGGTTGAATTGCTTATCTGTGAAATCAACTGGAAGAGTTTGGAATAAATCCAGCAGTATTGGGAGGATATTCATTTTTACAATATCTACTCGTGAATCAGAATTTAACAGTGGTATGAGGTCCCATCTTTTAATATCTTTCTGAATCTGTTGAAGCAGCAGCTTAAAATTAATATCACATCATTTAGACAGATCTTTTGGAATATTAACACCAAGATACTTTATAAAGTCCAATTTCCAGTTTCAATCAAACTTGGCAGTCAATAGTTGACTGGGCTTATAATTCAAACTAAGTATTTGTGTTTTAGCAATATTGAGCTTCTAACCGGATTCTGACCCAAATGTCTCCAAGAATGAGAGGAGATACTGAAAGGAAGAATCTGGTTCTGACAAATAAATGAAGACATCATCCGTGAAAAGTGAAATCTTTTGTTCTCGTCCAAACAGTTCAGCTCCTCTGATCCTTGTACTTTGAGTCATGCCCTGACTCAGTGCCTCCATAAAAACAGCAAATAGTAAAGGACTGCTTGGACATCCTTGTCTGCTTCCTCTTTTGACTTCAAATGCTTTTCAAAGTGCTCCATTTACCTTTATTCTTGCTTTTGGGCATTTATATAGTGTTTGAATTACTTTTATCAATGATTGGTCAAATCCAAAGTTTCTCAGAACTTTCTATAGAAATTGCCAATGAACCCGATCAAAGGCCTTTTCTGCATCAAGGCTGATAAGCTCCATCTCAGTTTGGTTTCTATTTATATGATCTATAGTTTGTAAAGTTCGATGAATATTATCCTGCGATTGTCTCTTTTTAACAAAACCTGTCTGATCTAAACTCATTATTTCAGGCAGTATATTCTCTAGCCTTTTAGAAAGAATATGTGTAAATATCTTGTAATCTTGATTGAGGACACTTACAGGGCGGTAATTTTCCATTCTGTCCTTCCCTTCCTTAACTATTAGGGATATAGACGCCTCACTCCAGGATGGAGGCATTATTCCATTCTGAATAATAGAATTCAATGTTTTTTTCAGGATTGGAACCACGAGGTCTTTCATCTCTTTCTACCACTCTGAGGGAAACCCATCAGGTCCTGGTGCTTTGCTGGTTTTACACTCAGAGATGGCCTTTCTAAGTTCCACTTCAGTTATTTCTGATATGAGAATCTTGTTTTGTTCCTCAGTTACTTTAGGTAGTTGAATTGTATCTAAAAATGCATTCATTAAGCTGCTATCCACCATGGGCTGGAATATAAATGTTTGTAAAACGACAGGAATGTTTCTTGTATATTCTCCAGTTTATTTACTAATTGGTTTGTGTGAGGATCCCTTATTTTGTGAATAGTATTCTCTATTTGCTGTTTTTTAATTTATAAGCCAATAGTCTAGCTGCACGTCCTCCTGTTTCATAGTAACTTTGCTGTAGGAATGTCATTTTCTTCTTGATTTCCTCTGAAAGAATATTGTTCATTTTGTTTCTTACTTTATCCAGTTCTGTTTTCAAGCTCTTAGCTGCATTCATTTTGTGGGCCTTTTCTAAATTCTTCAGCTGTATTTGGACAATATTGAATTCCTTGTTCCGTTTCTTTTTCAGGTTTCAGCTATAGCCAGTTATCTTTCCTCCAATGACTCCTTTAATGCGTCCCAAAACATAACAGGAGATACTTCTTCATTGTCATTATCCAACATATCATTTTTTATATCTTCCCTAATTTGCTCGCTAACTGACTTTAAAATACTTGTATTTAATCTCCATGAGGTTTCTCGTTTCTCTTTACTAAATATTACTTCCAAGTATATTGGGGCATGATCCCATAGATCCATGACTCCTATTTTACAACTTATCACTTTGTGAGAATCATTTTGAAACATCAAAAAATAGTCTGTTCTTGAGTAATAATTGTGGGGATGGTAGCAATTCGCTCAAATAAATGTTTATAAAATGTCCATTCGGATCCTGGGGGAGGACACACATTCTTCTCAACTGCATTTGAGCCTCTGTGAGTGTCTCAACCTTTCTCTTTTGGAAAAACTCACAATTCTTCTATGAAAGTGAAAATCATTCTATAAACTTTTGTCAGATCAAATGGAGTTTCCTCAAATTTAATGTGGATTTTCAAGTTTTGGATCTGAGTACAAAATTCAACGTATTGAATTTGTAGGTCTGCGCACGACCGAGCTCAGGGAAAGTATTCCCCGGAGGCTTAAACCCGCCGAACCAAAGGCCGAACACCCCCTCAACTACAACACTGCCTTTTTCAGCAGTGGACACTTATAGGGTGTCCCCTAAGGTCCAGTCTACCCTTCCCTGAAGGACGACCCAGGTATTCTTCTAGATCCTACTACACAACACTACAACACTGCCTTTTTCAGCAGTGGACACTGAACATCTAACTGAAATCCACATGCGTAAGGCGCCGGACTCGCCTCATGGGGCAACCGACTAGCATTCAACGTCCAAATTGGCTATCTGACGATCGCAGGTGTAATATTACTTCTAAATTTGGTGAGAAAGTTTTTAACAGGTACATAATCTCACCAAACTCAGACATGGTAGGTTGCCAAATGTATTAAAATTTGCACACTTACCAGTCTTTGTTGTGTGGAGATCCTGTTCATGACGCCAGTTTGTTAGAGAATTTCTGGATGTCTGGTGAGGAACCTCAGGAAGTGAACTCAGGAACACTCAGGAGACACAGATGACTGATGTAGAGAAAAATGCTTTACTGAGTTCAGGAGAAATGATACAGCAAGGACCGCATATGCCAACAAAGCCAGTATCAACTCTGAGGAGTCTCTCTGTCCTTGAAGGGTTTATACTGTCTGAGAGAGAAAAGAGGCAGATCTAACCTTGTTATTGTTGCTCTATCAGCAAATAGTTGTCTGTCTGAGCAGTTGGTGTGCTTCTGTGTGTCTTCAATTGGGGTCAAAGAGTGACCTTCTGTATGTTGGTTCAAAATGACCTATTACCTACAATTTTTCCTTCACAGTCTGTTATATAAAAATAAAAACTGTGTCTGTACAAACCCAGTAGATTAGAGGGAAGCGTCATTTCTCACACATGAAGGCCTACATATACAGACAAGAAGGAGGGGGTCAGCCGGGCTCTTTGTTGTCCACTTTATCCTCACTAGGGTCATGGGGGGGCTGGAGTCTATCCCAGCTGACTCAGGTGAAGGCAGGGGACACCCTGGACAGGTCACCATATTTTACCTTTGGGATCAGTCCTGACATTTAAAGAGTAATGTTGACTAAAGGACAGATATTTGATGATGAACAGAGGTGGAAGAATCATTCACATATTCTGTTGTTTTTTATTGAAACAAAATGACAAAAAATAAGACAAATGACACAAAGCAAAGCAAAAAAGAGCCTAAAAATTAGACAAAAAATTACAGACAAAATATCAAGAAACAAAAAAAATGAGAAAAAAAATTACACAACTGACAAAAGCAAAATACAAAATGACAAAAATAAAACGAAAAAACACAAGCGAGCAAAAAATGAAACACGAAACGAGACAAAGTAATAGAAAAATGAGACACAAAGCGACAAAAGAACAATGAAGAATCCAGCACCTCACGACCAAAGCAACCCGCCACGGTCTAGAAACGATTCCAAACCCACAGCTCCACCAATCCACAATCCACACACAACGTCCCCTCTACAATCTCCACACCCCGAGGGCCGGACCGGACCCCCCGGAGGACCACCCCCGGCCCACGGGGGATATTCAGTTTTAGTAAAAAAATAAATCAGCTTTGACTGCATTAAAATGTGTACAGCAGCAAAATGTAGTAAAAGTGGAAATGTGTATGAATTGTTCCCATTTAAAGTCCTTTATTTGGAGTAAGAGAAACCTTTGTGTAAGATGAGTGGAAACTGATGTTATTTGATTCTTTTCACCTTTACAACACTCTTTCCTTTAGAGAAACATGACTCCAACATCAATCATTTCTAAATACATGTAAAACAAGCATGAAAACTCACCAGATTTCTGCTGTTCGCCAGTCTAGCCTTTTTTAACCCTTGCCTCAGGTTAAAGTTGGTCCAGCTCTCCGTTTAAAGGGTTAGATTCTATCTGCCTATTAGTATTTCCTCTAACAGGTTTCAGCAGAATAAATTAAGCTGGAATCGAGAGATACTCGCCCAGGTTCTAACTGCCTTGCATCCGAATGTCTCACCCCTCTTATCTGATAAATGCTATTCCACCAAGCAGCCTTTCTAGTAGTAGAATTGATCTATCATTCACATTCGTTATCGGTCAGCTTCTCTCTTAAGGACTTGCCTGCACTTGGTGCTATTCCTGGGTTCGTTTTAGAGGTTTGGAAAGAACTAACCTCAGGGGTAATGTTTAAACAATCTCACTTCGGACTAAGTAACCTTTAAGAACCATTGGATTGAATGCACACAATCAACTTAACTTTTTACCACTATGCAGATTTTCAGTGGTTTATAATAATTTCATTAGGCTTCTCTTTAAATGCAACAGAGCGTTTTATTAAGCAAATTTTAGCAAGAGCACAGCATCAATTCATGATTAAAACAATTAATTATTTCTGATTAAAAATGAGACTAAAGTAAATAAATTGAGCGTACCTGACAATCTTCTCTAATTATTAAATTTAGGAGAGAGAGCGAACAGCATGGCCACTACCGTATCACTCGGTCTTGTCTTGCGTCTGGGAAAAGCACTCAGTTGTCCGGAGGACTCGGTACGATGTCTTCTTTGTGGACAAAAGGATCTTATCCCTCGGCAGGGGGGAGCGGAGGAGTCCTGTAAGCCAATCGTGGTCTGGCAGTTACCTCTGGAATTGGCTGGAACGTTAGTGCTTACGCCCCAGCTGTCTTCTCTGTGGTATGGTGGTGATGGAAAACCCTCGTCTGTTCAGGCTGTAGTGGGTCACTGGGTCTCCCAGCCCCGGGGAGGGGAACAGCCCGGTGCTGTTGCCTCCTTTGCCTCTTCGGGTGTAGTCGGTTCTTCCCTCTATTGGTTTCTTCTGGATAACTGCAGAACCTCTTAGGACTCTCCGTTTGGCAGAGTGTGGTCTTCGCTTGTTGAACAAAGTCAGAAAAAGACTTTGCTTCCAACGATGTCCTCAGCGATCTCTGGAGCCTAAGTCCCGCGTCGTCTTCCCGCCTCTTGGGCAAAAGAGGAAGGTGAAGATTCTTCAGAACTCCGGCTTAGTTCCCTTTGCAGCTTCTTCTTAGCAGCTCCGGCGAACGACTCCCCTATAATGTCTCTGCTCTCCCATTCTTATACTCTCTCCAGACACACAAAACTGGCTGGGTACGCCCTCTGACACCGTCTAACTTATGCAATCAACTTTGTCATCACATACAGTTGTAATACAGAAGTCATGTTGTTACAGCAAATACACAGTGTCCACATTCTGTTTAACACACACTCATTTCAGCCCACCCTTTTGGGTTTTTCCCAAACTTCCCTTTTTTCTGAGGAGGCTGCAATGTCATTGTGGCTGCCGAGTCATGGTGACTGTTGTTTACTGTACTTCTGCTTTCTTAAGGCCTGGACACACAAGCTTATGAGGCCTGTACGCACACACAGAGCCTAAACAAGGATTACTTCACACAGAATCACTTTTTAAATCATTCCTCTCAATCTGAACATAATAAATCATCTGAATCATTACTTTAATCAAATCAACACTTCAAAAAATATATATGTATTTTAGCAAGCATAATCATATGATTAACTCATAATGTTTCTTCTTAAGATCTTTATTTATCTGCTTCAAAACCTCTGTTACCTTAGGGCTGCAATGAGCCTGAGTCCTCTCTGAGACCTCAACATCTGCATCTCACTTGACACTGCTCAAACTGTATAAAAAATGACCAACCCCGTTTCTACTGCTGAAAAAATGACTTTCAAAGGTGCAGCCAACTACAAAGAAGTGATTCCACACCTCTGCAGTGTTCAGACATTTTTTAATCAACAACTTCTTACATAGTGAGCAATAACAGCTGTAAGCTTAAACACTCACCATAGCCTGGTTTTGGCTGTGAAATTAGACCGACTGTGTCAAACATGTATTTAGCTCCCCAACGGTGAATGCAAGATTTTTGGTTGAAGCCTTTGAATCCAAACTAATGTCTACACTTTAATCACATCTTGATGCTTCATTTCAACTCCACTGTGGTGGGCTACCGAGGCAAAGTGACAAAAACTGTGTCCCTGTCCAAATATTGGTGGACTTTCCTGTATCTAGCTCGCTATTTGAGAGATATTTCAAGGTTGGATTGGTGGCGCTTTGAGAATGGTGAGGATGTGCCTGTGCAGGTGTCTTCAAATAGAGGAATGAGATTCACTAAATCCAGTCTGTTGAACAAATTAAATACTAAATTTACATCAGTGAAATGAAGTTAGTTTCTAAAAATACATCATATTCCTTTTTGTGTCTTGTGCACAGCAAGCAGCCACATGAATCCACTTTTAGAGTTTGATACTGTGAATCTACTTGTGGCGATAGCCAAAGAAACAAGAATAGTATATTGTATTGAATGTAGTGAGGATGTGTGATTGACCTGACCTCCATGCCCGATCAGCCCATCTGCATTCCAGCCAGTAAAATGGTTGTTTTTTTTCGCGCGTTGGGAGAGCCGGCCCTTGGACGTCCCCATATCAGCCAGCCTCTAAGACAATATGGCGGCAAGTCAGTGACGGCTGGTGAAAGGTGTTGGACTTCCCCACGCAAATCGGAACGAATTGGCCCCGTTTGGTGACTACCGACCGTTGGTGCAAGCCGGACTTTGCCCTGAAGGACGTCAGCTGCAGCACGAACACCTCCGCCGCTCATGTAAGACGGCACGGTCCTGTGAGTCTGGTTTATTTCCCTTTACCCTTGTTTGTGGCTCATCCTCCGTTCCTGAACCGAACGGCAGCGCTTTCCTTTGGAGTACTTGTTTACTTTTTCGTTTTGTTGGAACTGAAAGAACAGCCGAAACCCGCTTCCTTGTTTGGATTTTCTGTTGGATTGGTTGGAAAACCCGGAGTGGATTATTTATGTTGAATGGGTTGGACTGCAGTAAAAGAGGTTAAAGAAAACCCGGACTGGACTATTTAAGAATATATGATTTGTGTTGATTTTTGATCTATTATATTTTCTGCCTTAGCTGTTGTGTAAGGTCGAAATATTTAATTTAGTACCAAGGTTTATGTTCCAACATCAGACCTGTGTAGGGTGCAATAGTGCATTTTAGTTGTACCGCTACAGAAATAAATGGCGCCCAACGTATAAAACCCACCTAGTGCTATTACCTCACATTCACATAGAGGACGACAGAACACTGCTTGATAGACATTGCGCTTTATTTTTCATTTTGTTAGAAACAGACACCTTGACTTTGGGCCAACTATGGCTTCTCATGTGAAGGACGGTTTAAAGGGGTCTTCTATGACTCAGGAAGCGGGACCTGCTATGGGAGGTGCTGGATCGGGTACAGGGCACCTGCTGGAATCCAACAGGCATTCTACTTCACCTACTACTACCTACTCGTTGTTGGACATGGATTTGTCTGGGGATTTAGACCTGACGATTCCTCTCCTTGCTTTGCCACAAGGTGGTGCTGCTCCCACAGCGGCCGGGATTCCTCCTGGGTCCTCACATGCAGGACAGGACTCCCTGACAAAACAAATTTTGGATCAGGTCCAAATACTTGCAGCTGGACAAGACAGTCACAAAGAACAAATGCGTCAATTTCAAAGCACGATGGATGAACAGCTCAACTACATACGTGAGCAGTTCACGGCTGCCTTAAACTGGTGTTTGAAGCACCACCACACAGGAATACTGGAGGAGATGAAACAACTCTTTGACCCTGTGGCTGACCACATCTCTCGATTGCAGACTGATGTCGGGATATGTTCACAGCGTTTGGAGACCATGCATGCTGAGGTAGCAACAATCAAAAACCAGAATCTGCGTGTGTTTGCCCTATCTGATGCCTCTGTCCAGACGGAGTGTGGTGAGATGACACTTACGCAGCGACCACGCTTGCAGTCAACGATGCAGGCTGGGATAGCTGAGTCCCCGTTGTCCTCACCTGCTGACTCTCCCATCTCTGGTGACTCCAGATGCAGAGTCATGGGAAATTTTCCTATTAAACTGGAGTTCCCTGCCTTTGGTAGGATGGAGGACAGTTCAGACCCGTTATTGTATTTGGAGAAATGTAAAGATTTTCTGTCAATTAATCCACTTACTGATGAGGAGCTGATGATCACCTTTAGGAATGTGCTGTTTGGGACAGCTAGGGACTGGTGGGATGTTGCCCGCAGCAACACACACTCCTGGATGGAATTTCAGGACAGGTTCCTTGCTGCTTTCCTTTCTGAGGATTATGAGGATGAGCTGGCGGAACGGGTGCGCACACGCATTCAAGGTGAGGACGAAAGCATCCGGGACTTTACATACATGTATCGTTCATTGTGCTGTCACTGGAAACCAGACATCACAGAGGAGGCTGTGATGAAACTCATCCTCCGGAACATGAATCCCCGTATGGCCAGTCAGCTGCGCAACAGGGTTAATACGGTGGAGGAACTGGTCAAATTGGGACAGCAGCTGGAAAAGGACAAGCAAAGTCAAACACAGTATGACCAACGTAAAAAACATGTCGGTAAACACAAAGACAAAGGTGAATCTGCATGCTCACATCAGTCTCATCCCTCGCCTGCAGAGCAGCCCAAGGTTTCTCCCATATATTGCTGGAAGTGTAAGGGTAATCATCCACCATATGCTTGTCCTGCTTCCAGCCAGAAGAAACCCATGCCAGCCGTTGCTACACAAAACTCGACACGCCAACCGTGGAATGTGGAAGGAAACCGTCCATCGGCAAGTGCTCTAGGTCCAGCGGGGATGGAATCACCCCTTCCTGTGCACTCTTTTCCACCAGCGTTTGGACATAATGCTGCCTCTGCTTTTGACAGTCCATTACCACGGCAGTTAAAAACGACACTCACCATCGGGTCGTGGACAGGTCCAGCCGTTTTGGACACTGGATCCTCATACACACTGATCAATGCGCAGTTGTGGGATGAAATTAAGCCGCCAGGAGCTACACTTAAAACATGGACGGACATCCCCTTGTACCTGGCTAATGGGAAACCGGAGCACCCACTGGGGTGGACTGAGGTGGACTTGGAGCTACACGGGAAGACATGGCTAATACCTATGGTTGTACTGTCTCCTCAGGCAATGGCTTTCCCTGTATTGCTGGGACTGGATTTTGTATTTTTCAGTGGAATGAAAATTGATGTATCTAGAAACTGCTACTGGTTCCATGGGGAAACGGAACGATATATTTTCCAAACCAGCCAGCCAGTTGCACTGAAGGATGTAAAGGCTAATTACCAGGTTGCCCTCTTCTTAGCAGATGCACCTTCAGTCATACAGCCTTCAATCACGGACGGGTCTGACCTCTTAGAAGTGGCAACTCGAGACTCGCACCTGGATGCGAAGATGAGAGGGAGACTTTTAGACATGTTGCATGTAAACAGCGATGTCTGTACAACCCAGGTTGGACGTACTGATATGCTACAACATAAGATATTTTTGATGGATGATGTCCCAATTAAGCAGAAACCTTACCGCCTCTCTCCGCAGAAACAAGCGGTGTTAAAAGACCTTCTAGATGAAATGTTGGCGAATGGTGTGATAGAGCCATCCTCCTCAGCGTGGGCTTCTCCGGTGGTGATCGTCCCCAGGAAGTCAGGGAAACCACGATTCTGTGTGGATTATAGGAAACCAAACACCAAAACTCATACGGATGCCTATCCAATTCCGACCATCCAGGAAATCTTGGAATCCTTGGCAGGAGCCACAGTGTTCTCTGCCCTGGACCTGAACAGTGGATACTGGCAGGTGGAGATGGATCCGGATTCCCGTGCACAGACGGCCTTCATTTGCCCATATGGTCTCTTCCAGTTCAGGGTTATGCCTTTTGGTTTCAAAAATGCTCCGGCCACTTTCCAAAGGCTCATGGACATGATACTGGGAAAGCTGAAAGGATGCACATGCTTTGTTTACCTGGATGATATCATCATATATTCTACCTCATGGGACCAGCATTTCAGAGATGTTCAGGATGTTATGGATAAGCTCAGGGAGGCGGGTCTCACTGTGAACATGAAAAAAAGCAAATTCTTCCGTTCTTCTCTTACCTTCCTCGGACATGTGGTGTCATCCAAAGGAGTTCATGTGGACCCGGAGAAAACTCAGGCCGTTCAAGACTTCCCAGTGCCCACCAACAGAAAGTCCCTTGAACGGTTCCTGGGCATGGCTGGGTGGTACCACCGTTTTGTGCCGAACTTCTCCCGAATTGCAGAACCTCTTAATGCCCTGAAAAGGAAAGGGGTGAAATTTTTTTGGTCATCGGCATGCCAATCTGCATTCGAAACTCTGAAAAAATGCCTAGTACAACCTCCTATTCTGGGACATCCAAATTTCAACCTACCATTTATGGTGTACACGGATGCCAGTGAGGTCGGCTTGGGTGCCATACTGGTTCAGCGTTCAGAGCATGGTCATGAAGAAATTCTGGCCTATGGCAGTCGTAGTCTGAATCCAGCTGAAAGGAACTATTCTGCCACTGAGCTGGAGTGTCTGGCGGTGGTATGGGCTGTGGAGAGATGGCGCGTGTACCTGGAGGGACGCCTATTTACTGTGGTGACCGACCACTCCTCGCTCCTGTGGGTATTCAGAACCACCAAACCAAATACACGACTGATCCGGTGGGCACTAAGACTCCAGGAATTTACCTTCACTGTGGAGTACAGGAAGGGAAAATATAACACGGTCCCGGATGCCTTGTCTAGGGCTCCCAGTGGTGATGGAGAATCGACTCACAGCTCCATTTGTGCTACAGTTTCATCTGCCCTGCCAGACTCTTCCAAGGACCTGCCGATTACCATCGAGGCAGTGTGGAGCGCCAAGCAGTCAGACCCTGAGTGTAAAACAATTTATCAGAATGTGATGGATAAGGGAGACATACAGATAGGAGCTAATGCCTCCTTCACGGTATTGGAGGACATGGTCTACCGAGTTCTGAAGCTACCTCACAGAACTACTTACATGCTGTACATACCAGAGAGCCTGCGTTCGCACCTGCTGGCATTATTCCACCAAGACCCTCTGGCTGGCCATCTCGGGAGATATAAGACCTACAGAAGGATGCAGAATCTGGTTTACTGGCCAAACATGAGCAGGGATGTTAAGCAATATGTGACAAATTGCCAAGTCTGTCAGGTATACAAACCAGAGAGCCGCAAACCGGTGGGAAAATTGCAGCAGACTGAAGTAGGACGGCCCTGGGAAATGCTGGGTTTGGATTTAATGGGTCCTTTCCCCAGGAGCTCAAGTAGAAATCTGTACCTGCTGGTATTTGTGGATTACTACTCCAAATGGGTGGAGCTTTTCCCACTGAGGACAGCGACTGCTGAGTCAATTTCTCGGGTTCTCACCGAAGAAATTTTCACCAGATGGGGTATACCGGATTACATCCTCTCGGACCGAGGCTCCCAGTTCGTGTCCTCCATCTTCCAAGCCACCTGCAAGACATGGAATGTGTCACAGAAATTAACATCTGCCTACCACCCTCAAACAAATCTCACAGAACGAGTGAACCGGACTCTGAAAACGATGATAGCTTCCTTTGTTGGTCCCCTGCACAAACAGTGGGATAAGCATCTTCCAGAATTCAGGTTTGCTCTAAACTCTGCCGTCCATGAATCCACAGGCGTCACACCAGCTGAACTCAATCTGTGTCGTCCATTAAGGGGACCACTGGACGTAGTGCTGCAGCCACGAGATGCCGTGCCTGGCTCTGGAGTCTACTCAAAGATCTCTCATCTCAATGATCTGAAGGCCTTTGTCTCTAAAAACCTTTTTCTGGCCCGTAAGCGGCAGAAGAGGAATTATGACAAAAACCGCAGGGATATGAATTTTGAAGAGAAGGACAGAGTCTGGCTGCGCACTCATCCCATGTCTAAGGCTGAAAAGTCATTCACTGCAAAGCTGGCTCCGAAATGGCAGGGTCCCTATCGCGTCCTCCGGCAGATGGGACCTCTTAACTATGAGGTGGTTCTTGAAGACAGCGGTGACGACCATCGTAATGTGCATGTCTCCCGCCTCAAGCCTTGCTATCCGTCTGCGGAAGAGATGGATGAGCTGCAACGCCATCAACTAAAGGAGTTATTTGAGGAAGAGACAGAAGATGAAGAATTCTTTGGATTCCCAGATACCCCTTCCAGCTCTCCTAGGGTATAAAGATATATGTAAAGAAAGAAAGTTAGGATTTAATTACATTAAAGGAAAAAAAAAAGGGCAGATAATCAGTCTAGATTAAGGACATGCATATAGGGACGACTCGATAAGTTGACATGGTCTTAACTGCCTGTCAGAGTGTAGCTCCGCTGAGAGCTCCCACATATCAAATGAAGATATTCACCGAACCAGAAAGACACGGAGACTGTAACTTTTTACTTGCAAGGGTAACAGCACAGTGTAACAAGACACATTAGTGCGAGCTACAAAGACTGCTCCCATACGAAGTTTATTTTATACACAAGCAGAAACGAAAACATAGCATAAGATAAGAAATAGCTCGAGTTACACAAGGGGGTGTGCTAAGCTGTAAGAGTGGAAATATACTGACTAGAGGAGCAAGATGTGTGTGTGTGGGTATGTAATGAAGATTATTCTATAAAGACACTATATACAATCAGTTAATGCCCTAGGGCTTGATTATGATAAATATATTCTCAAATTCAACTCTAACATTCCCTCCTGTTTATCATGATCAAGAAGTGTAAAGCTCAGTTAACAACATCTTGTAAAAACATATTCTGCTGTCACGTCATTAAACTACACTTCAACATCATCATTCTCATCATTAGAGTCACATTGTGGTTCTTCCATTTCAAGTGCAGCATAAGCAATAATAGAAGTAGTTATCATTTTAGAAATTATGGATCTCAAACATGGTAAAATGCAGGTAGCAAAAATGCAAAATAGTAACAAAATACATATACTTATAATTACAAATCTTTTAATAGTCTGAAAAATACCACCAGATGTAAACCAAGAGGTAAAATCCCAGCCTGGAAAAATACCTTTGTCTTGGTTTCTTAAATGTCTATTTTAATCTCATCCAATTTCTGTCTGATTAAAGTGTAATTGCCTTTGTGATCAGGGATGTATGTACAACAATGGTCATTAACAACTTCACAAACTCCTCCTTGTGCTGCTAAAAGAAGGTCTAAAGCTATTCTGTTTTGGAGTGTCATTTGCTTGATAGCCTTAAGTTCAGAATCGTTTTCTAGCTGATCAGTTATGTCGATTAGTGCGTTAGTGAGACTATTGAGAGAAAACCAAAGTTTATTTACACTTGCGGATAATCTTGATGTACCATATGAAGGAACTAAAGACATAAGGAAACGTTTTGGTTTACTGAAAGCAGGTTGTTGTTCTTCTTTAGTTTCACGGCTTTGGATTCGGTGTGTGTGTATATATGTCCTGTTCTCCAATTGTTGGTCAGTAATGACAATTACAGCAGGTTGCAAATGAACTAAGGTACAAGTACTGCACCAATCAAATGGCAAATGCCAATAAAGAAGTCCTCCACATTGCCACATCATTTCGGGTGGAGTGGAGATTTTTGGTCCGAGATTAAAGGTTGTTATGTTTCTTCCAGTCCTATATTTATCTTCAGAAAACCACCAAGATGTGTTAAATCCTGCAATAAAGGGAACTGATGATAAGATAGCAGACGAGTTACTGGAAAGTGATATTATATGGATGCAATTAGCCTGTGAAAAATTAGTGGGATCCAGCCATTTTTCCTCATGAATAGTACAATTTGGAAACCAGTATGACATGTTACCAGTGAAATGCTTTAGCATTCTGAGTGTGCTTTCACCAAATATACACATTGTTTCTGATTTATTAAGTAGCATGATGAGGTAATTGTAAGCACACGTAGCAATTGGTGACATTATTCTGTTGTGCTGTAAAATTCATAGCTTTATACCAGAAGTTCTGTTCCCAAGTCGCTGCCATGGAGTGTTCATGGGTCCTTTTAGTCCTGTGAGTTCCTGTAGAGGAGAGAGAGAGGAAGAGGAACCACAGGAGTGACAAAGTCACCCCTGCGACTAGCAGAAGTCGCCAGAGAGCCATTCTAAAGTCGGGCGCGGATTAGTTGGGTTCTTCACCGGATTGAGACGTCAGCACCCTATTGTGCTACTGACCCCTTTGTATCGGACTTCCACCGCTACCCCGTCGGTTGATCTGGCTCGGCTTCCAGTTGTATCAGCTTACAGTGCGATTGGTGGATCCACGAAGGCCGTTCAGCAATTTTTATTGCCGTGGGTGTCGTCAGCAGTATTTGATACGGCCCTTCCCACCGAGGCGACTTCCAATTCTTTCTCCTCAGGACTCTGATCAGGACCCAATCTCCAGGCTGGAGCTTCTGTGTAGACAAAGGAGAAGAACACTCTGGCAGATTATTGGAACTCTGAACTTCTCTCGTTTTTAACATATGCATCATCCAATCTGCTGAAGTTACTTCTCTCTCACTATGATTCAGTGGATTATTGTTTTGTGGAAGTGGAAAAGGTCTCCCATCCACTATCTCAAAAGGTGTTATTGTTGTGTCTCCTGTAGGCGTAATTCTCATCCACAATTTAACCAAGGATTAACAATCTGGCCAAGGCCTCTTGGTTTCTTCCATAGTTTTGGCTAGCCTGTTCTTTATTGTCTGATTCGTACGTTCTACAAGGCCGGCGGAATGTGGATGATATGCGCAGTGATTTTTTAGTGAAAAACCCAATGCCTGTGAGCAATGTGTCATAATTGCATTTACAAATGTGTACCATTATCTGATCTAATTATGGCGGGAATACCATAAGTTGGAAAGTAATGGTTGCAGAGAGCTTTTGCTACAGTTATGGCTGTTATCTTTGGTTGGGTATATTTCAACCCATTTTGAAAACACATCTACAACCACTAAACAATACTTTAGTCCTTTTGATGCTGTTAGCTCAATAAAGCCCATATGAATTGTGTGGAAGGGGTGTTGTGCTGGAGGAAATTGCCCTCTCTTTGGTCTCATATTTCCTTGCGGATTGTTCGTACAACAAATTAAACAATTCCTACAGTATTCCTTGGCAAAGACAGAAAAGTTTACAGAGAAAAACTGTCTCTGTACCATGCATACCATCCCTCCTGTTGAGACATGGGTGAGACCATGGCTCACGAGGGCGGCTGTGGGGAACAGAGAACGCGGAAGAACGGGCTTATTATGAGTATGATAAAGGCCATTTTGCAAAACAGCTCCACGTCTGAGCCAAGAAGCTTGTCCAGCCGTGGGAGCAGTGTTTTGTGCGTCCGCCAAGATGTTTAGGTCTACTGAGAGGAAAAGGTCATTCTCAGAACATTGTGTGCCAAATGAAGCTTGTTTCGCAGCAACATCTGCAAGGTTATTACCCCGTGTTATGGCGGAGTCGTCCTTTAGGTGAGACTTACATTTACACAGCGCCAATTTAGCAGGAAACTGAATCGCTAAGAGAAGATTTTCCGACAGAGAGGCATGTGCAAGAGGTTTCCCACCAGAGGTTTTCATGCCCCTGTTATTCCAAATTCGAGCGAAACGGTGGATAGAAGAATACACATATTGACTGTCTGTGTAAATGTTAAGTGATTTCCCTTCAAACATCTTACAAGCGTTAATGACTGCTAGAAGTTCAGCCGTCTGTGCAGAATACGTGTGTGGCAGGCGTTCTGCTTTTAGGACCGTAGGTACTGTTGTTATTGCATAACCTACACAATCATTATTATTATTATTATTATTATTACTAATTTCAGATTTTTAAAAGCTTCCTCAGCCTGTACAGTCCAAATAATCTCATCTGTTAACGACATGTTCATGCCATATATTAAATCTTGCAGTGGCTGTGAGAACACTGCGTAATCTGGAACCCAGGATCTGCAAAAATTACAAAGTCCTAAAAATGACATCATTTGTTGTTTTGTTCGCGGCTTTGGAGCATTTTGGATTGCAGTTTTTCTGTCAGTGAGGAAAGACTTCCCATGTTTTGAAAGATTATGGCCCAAATACACCACCTGCGGAGCCCACAACTGAAGTTTGTTTAATGAAACCTTATGACCTGTTTCATGTAAGTGTCGTAACACTGCCATCGTTGTCTGTTTACAGTGTTCCTGCGTGTCTGCAGCCACAAGAATATCAACATACAACAGAATTTGGCTGTGTTCTGGAATTTGAAACGTTGACATGGAGCACCTGAGAGCCTGAGTGTATATGTGGGGGCTTTCCGTAAAACCTTGTGGTAATCGTGTATAGGTGTACTGTGTACCTTCAAATGTAAACCCGAACTAGTGGTGCGAGTTTGAATGTAGTGGTACAGAGAAAAAAGCATTACTTAAATCTATAACTGAAAACCACTTTTTATCTGAAGTTACTTCATTTAATAATGTATTTGGGTTTGGAACATCAGGTGTAGTTTGCCGTACAGCATCATTCACCGCTCTCAAGTTTTGAACCATCCCCCATTTTCCTGTATGTGCTTTTTGAACAGGGAAAATGGGTGTATTACAAACGCACTTTTCCGTATTCACAATAATCCCTGATTTTTTCCATATCTGCAATAACAGGTCCTATACCTTCTATCGTTGATTGCTTCAGAGGATATTGAGAAATTTGTGGTCGACACGGAGTGGCTGCTTGTACTTTAACAGGTGGAAAATGTTTTATCAGTCCTACATCTGTAGGGCTGGTGGACCAGAGATCACTGGGCAGGTTTTTTTTTTTTTTTTTTTCAAATTCTGGGTAATCCTCTATGGACAAACAAATTAATGATCAGGTTTCTTTTCCATTCAAATGTGTGGAGGGTGTGGTGTTTACACACCACCCAAGAGGCTGTTTCATGAACCGCAAAAGTTGTAGTAATTTGGGTGTTTAGCTCTATTACTCTGGTTTTCAGGTCTGCACTCTCATGGGATAGAGTTTGTTTTTTTTTCCGTCCGTTAAGAAATATGCAACCACATCCATATATTAATATCTTTACATAGTAATACATTTATACTTTATTACATCTATGCTTTATCAACATGAAATTTTATTTTAGCTTGATCTGTTGAACCGTGTGATAATTGTTCCTGTGGTCTTAATACTGCATACAGAGTGAAGTGTTTGAAATGTACCAGGCTGAGCTGCATTCCAGAGATAAAAAGAACCTTGAAGCAAAAGCAGCTGAAAAGAAACCATTTTAAGCACTGAGTTCTCATTGTGGTACGAATTAACAGCAAGAATACAGTCTTGGTCTTACAGGAACAATTATCTCACACACCTCATAACAGCTCGTTAGTGAAAAATCCCAAATCTCGAAACATATGAACAACTGAAAATTAGATTCCTATTTCACTGACCCTATCGCAGGTGTCTATAATCAATGTTACAAAGCAAATCTGACCATAAAGAAAGAGGTCATTTATCTGGTGCTTCAGCTGCCGCGGCGCCTTCGGCCTCTGATGCACCAGGCCATCGTTGTTGTCTTTGTGTTTTTGTACATTATCTTATCACCTTCTGCTCTGGCTGCACAGGCCTCAGTTTTTTTATTTGTTGCTGTATTTCTTTTTTTTCCTCTTTGTGCTTCTTTCAGCCATATTTCTGCATAATGAAGCTGTTTTTCAGTTTCTTTTGATTTCTTTTATCAGTTTGTTGTTTTGCAGTTAATTCTGTAAATAGCTCTGTGCAGCCTCCTACTATTAATTTGCTATTAAATTCATATTTCTTTTCCCAATCTGACAAGAATTGTATCGAATCTGGATGCTTCTGTTCTGTTCTGCTTATTTTGCATCGCCTTATAGTGAATTTTTTTTCCTGATTATTTCCCATTTTTGTTTTGTTTTGTTCAAAATTATTTTTATTTAGAATTTGTGGGAAACAATGTGTCATATGCCAAAATTCAGCCCTTGGAAAACAAGCTCCTCGGCCAGCTCTATTAGCTAGTCTGGTTTTCCACTGGGGGTCCAATATCAGGACTAAAGGTCGTTTTAGAGTTTTCACAAAGTCCTCCTAAATCTTAATGACTGTTTACACTCAGTGATTTACTTCAACTGACAACAGCCGTATGTTCACACCGATAGGTTTCAGGCTGTCCTCTGCTTCAATCACTGACCAGTCCTTTCACACTCACAGTTTTACACATGCACACATTTTGTAAGTTTTGGCTTCTCTTAGCTCAGGACTTCACTTTCCTAAAGCGCTTTGTTCGGATGCCGTCAACCTGGAACCCCGCAGAACCCGGACAGGGTTTTAACCGGCCGACGTGGAATTCAACCACGGAGGGCTTTCATCCCCAAACCTAGTTTCAGGGGGCTGTGCACAGACTTCGGTCTCCCTCGAACAGCTCCTTAGGTTCCCAGGTGTATTGGCATCCTTTCTGCGCTTTTTTTTTTTTTTTCCACTCTTTATCTGAAGGATTTCAGTTTTTATTTTAATATGGAGTTCTAAGATGTCTCTCTCATCTAATTTGCCTGAGAAAGTATGTTTCTTTCTCCGTCTTTTTGACTTATTTTTCCTGATTCTTCCACATGTCCTTCCATAAATTTCTCATCGCCTTCTAATACGCTTTGTTTTTGTCCCATAGCTGCTTGTTGTTGAGTTCTCTGGCACGAGACAACGGGAGGACACTAACACATCCTTCTACTGCAGATAAGCTGCAGCGGTGTTAGTTTTTATGAGTCTAGCTCGCCCTTAATCCCCTTGTCACCAGTACGTCGTCAACAACAAGGAAAATAATAAATCAGAAATTCAGCAAGGTATTCTAGACCTTATAATATGCTTGAAGTTCTCAATCACTCTTCACATTCACACCGTGTACACCTTGCCGACGGAATCTCTTTCCTTATGTCGGCGGAATCTTTACACTCACACCGTGTACACCTTGCCGACGGAATCTCTTTCCTTATGTCAGCGGAATCTTTACACTCACACCTGTGTACACCTTGCCGATGGAATCTCTTTCCTTATGTCGGCGGAATCTCTTTTATCATGCTAGCGGAATCTCTTTCTCACCCGTGGTTCTGATCGGTGTCACTTCCTGGATCGGATCCTTGGATTCACACCCAGCGCCGAGGGACCGCTTTTCCTTTCACCGACCTGGCCACGAATTCACGTCCCAGGATTTTCAGATCTCGCTGCTTGGCGACGATCGCTGTCGACAGACTTCGGTGTCGGCTCTCCTCGACGTCGGGAAGGAATCCTCGGATCCGGCTCGAAGGACCAAGTTATATGTCAGAGTGTAGCTCCGCTGAGAGCTCCCACATATCAAATGAAGATATTCACCGAACCAGAAAGACACGGAGACTGTAACTTTTTACTTGCAAGGGTAACAGCACAGTGTAACAAGACACATTAGTGCGAGCTACAAAGACTGCTCCCATACGAAGTTTATTTTATACACAAGCAGAAACGAAAACATAGCATAAGATAAGAAATAGCTCGAGTTACACAAGGGGGTGTGCTAAGCTGTAAGAGTGGAAATATACTGACTAGAGGAGCAAGATGTGTGTGTGTGGGTATGTAATGAAGATTATTCTATAAAGACACTATATACAATCAGTTAATGCCCTAGGGCTTGATTATGATAAATATATTCTCAAATTCAACTCTAACACTGCCTTACTTTGGCTCTGTCTTAAACTGGCACCAGTTAAATGAAGATTAATATTATAGGATTTGATACACTTGTAGTTCTTATGTTTCACTTAAAAGATCCTGAATTGCTTATAATTTGATCTTATCTTCCTGTAAACCAGGATAAGTGGAATTATTAGTTATACATTTTGCTTATAATATTTTTTCTTTCTTGGTATTATGACTTATAATATCAAACTAAGTGGATTACAACTTGAGGATCATTGGTTATATTATATGTATATTATGGCTGTTGCTGGGTTTGCTGTGTATGTACTTTTTTCTCAAAGGGGGGGGGGGGGGGGGGGAGTGTGGCGATAGCCAAAGAAACAAGAATAGTATATTGTATTGAATGTAGTGAGGATGTGTGATTGACCTGACCTCCATGCCCGATCAGTCCATCTGCATTCCAGCCAGTAAAATGGTTGTTTTTTTTCGCGCGTTGGGAGAGCCGGCCCTTGGACGTCCCCATATCAGCCAGCCTCTAAGACAATATGGCGGCAAGTCAGTGACGGCTGGTGAAAGGTGTTGGACTTCCCCACGCAAATCGGAACGAATTGGCCCCGTTTGGTGACTACCGACCGTCGGTGCAAGCCGGACTTTGCCCTGAAGGACGTCAGCTGCAGCACGAACACCTCCGCCGCTCATGTAAGACGGCACGGTCCTGTGAGTCTGGTTTATTTCCCTTTACCCTTGTTTGTGGCTCATCCTCCGTTCCTGAACCGAACGGCAGCGCTTTCCTTTGGAGTACTTGTTACTTTTTCGTTTTGTTGGAACTGAAAGAACAGCCGAAACCCGCTTCCTTGTTTGGATTTTCTGTTGGATTGGTTGGAAAACCCGGAGTGGATTATTTATGTTGAATGGGTTGGACTGCAGTAAAAGAGGTTAAAGAAAACCCGGACTGGACTATTTAAGAATATATGATTTGTGTTGATTTTTGATCTATTATATTTTCTGCCTTAGCTGTTGTGTAAGGTCGAAATATTTAATTTAGTACCAAGGTTTATGTTCCAACATCAGACCTGTGTAGGGTGCAATAGTGCATTTTAGTTGTACCGCTACATACTACACCACCTAGTGGACAACAAAGTGTTACAGCAACAATAAAACGTTAAGTTCTTGGAAAAAGACGGAAAAACATGTTAGTATTGCATGTGATGTCCCTACAACATAGAAAGTAACTTAAATATGTTCTATATCATGTTTCAAACAAAGTAAACAGACTAAATAACCGATTATCAGATAAATGATCATTTTATTTATAAGGTTTGAGATGCAAAGAAAAATGTCCCATACTAGTATGAAGTAATCAGAAGCTTGAAGCGATAATTTATCAGTGTGAAACAAATGTAATGATTAGAGATGTAGCTACACTGTGGCCTCTTATGTGTTGGTCTTGTTGATGGAGGCGTAGAGGTTCCTGGGATCAGTGGAGGCTCCAGCAGAGGTGGAGGAAGTGCTGAGAGTGCTGTAGGTCACTGTATCATCTCTATGATCTTCACCCTGAACCTGGAGACAAACAGAGAAACACAACTACTGACAAAACATTTGGGTTCATCCACTGGAGAACAAGAGCGTTGTGGACAGGCTGACGCCACAGGACTGATGATTTCAACACAGCAGTGGTAACAAATAAGAGAGCTTACCTGGGCTTCACTGTTGCTCTTCTTCTTGTAGCGGATGGACGCGTAGGAAACACCATCTGGAGGATCAGCCTGCAGTGAACACTGGTGGAAGATGACTACATTTAGAAATACTTAGATGCCTGTTGACGTTTCCCTCTACTTTGTGCCGTGTTGTACTTCTACTCCATTACACTACAAGTCGTTCTGCACTTTTTTGCTGCACTGCATTTCTCTGAGAGTTGTAGAAGTAGGTTACTTTGTAGAATAAAACAGAAGCTACTTGTAAAATGAGACACATCATTGAGGGAAAACATCTCCCTCTCATCAAATCATTTCAATCTGGATTTGAAGTTTCTTTGTCTTTTATCAAGTGACAAACATCTACTGGGAATATTTCAACAAATTTCAGTTCCTTTCACAGTTCTAATTTGCAGATCCTTATTTCTAGTACATTTCTAACAATTAAAATAAGAAACAGGTGAAAATATTCTGTAGTGAAAAGTGTTGGGATGCTGTTGTGTTTCTGGACATTTAGCTAAAAGCAAACATTTGATCTACTTTGATTCACTGCCTACAGGGACACCACAATCAATTATACAGCAAAATATTGCAGAGGTAATATTCTGTGAATAAAGTAAGTAGACCTTTGGCATAAGAAGCTCATATTTCTCTTTTGTATTGAAATAACGTCTTGTGTTTTTCATAATAATCCAGCAGCCTCTGATTTACAACATCCATCCATCCTCTATACACCGCTTTATCCTCACTAGGGTCATGGGGGGGGGGGCTGGAGCCTATCCCAGCTGACCAGGCGTGAAAGTAAGCCGGAACAGTCCGGAACTGCATACTGGCAAAAGATCCCATGCCGGTATGCCGCTCTTCCACCGGTATCTATGGGTACACCGCCCGGCTGCCTGCTATCGACTGGAGTTCACTCAGCAGTACGTGAGTGCGCATGCGTGTCTACTTTCCGTAATACAGCGATTGCTATGGCATGTAGCAGCCAATAGCAAATAGGTGATTTATAGGTGATGATCATGATTTATTGCACTGGGACATTTTCCACAACTAGTCAATAGAAGCAAACAAAGCGCCGCTTGCACCGGGACGGGGCGAGCAATAAATTACACCTGAAATTCCACACGTTCTTGTGATTGGCTGAAAAACTTTCAACAGGATTTACAGCGGCTAGCATCGACCGACATAATGGTAATAGTTCCGGCAAGAATTTAAAACTACTTTCACCCCTGCAGCTGACTCTGGTGAAGGCAGGGGACACCCTGGACAGGTCACCAGTCTGTCACAGGGCTACATATACAGACACACAATCACACCTACGGACAATTTAGAGTAACCAATTAACCTCAGCATGTTTTTGGACTGTGGGAGGAAGCCGGAGTACCCGGAGAAAACCCACGCATGCACAGGGAGAACATGCAAACTCCATGCAGAAAGATCCCAGGACCAGATTTACAGACATCCCCTCAGTGGCATTAAACCTTTCTCTATCCAGCAATTCAAACATTTACATGATTCTAGACTTTCTGTAGCACTTATTCTGATCCAGTGGGGGAACAGAAAGCTTTACTTCTTCTCTAAAGGCTGCAGCTCCTGTGATATTCTCCTCACAGCTCGGATGACCTCTTCAGTGTTGACTTTGTCTCCAAACTAATGTGGGCATCATCTCTCCATTTCAGGCTTAAATCTGTTGATTAAAGTTGTGTTAAACTGCATTGGTGCTCATGTTTTAGTCTGAAATGAGTTAATGTCTACTTTTAGGAGGCAAAAAGAACTTTGTCTGGAAGCTCTCACCCCAAAATACACAATAGTGACTGTGTTTTGAGCAAACCTGCCATTTTTACATGATATAAAATCATAAAAATGTGTTTTTGGTTGTTGTTGGCCTGTAGAGGGTTAATGTGCAACTTTACACTGGCAAACGTTGCATTTTTGGAAAGAGCGCCCCCTACTGACCCTACAGAAAGTCTGTTTTCTTAGTTCCCTTGATGGTCAAATAAACTCTTTTCCGAGGGTTATTATCAAGGCATGCCCCACAGCCTGGTACTTCTGTATCCTAAGAAAGTAGCAGAAATGTACAGAAAGTAGCTTGAAGTATATTTTTGAAGGGAAACAACAGTGTACTGTACTACAATGGAATGGAAAACTAAAAAACTACAACAACTACAAAATACTAGTCCCCTCACATCTTTAGAATCATTGCTCCACCCACAAGGTGCAAAACCTGCAAAAATAATGAGAATAAAATAAAGTAATTGACATAAAACAAAGATGTGAAGAACATATTAAACTCTAATTAGCATGTGTAGGACTTACTTTCCCTCTATTATCATGGGGAACGTCCTCTCCATCACCAACAAGGTAGAGGAGCTGGCCACGCTGACGCGGCTGAAGGAGCATCGCGAGTGTAGCCTCATGTGTTTCACGGAGACGTGGCTGAATGGACATACACCGGACTCTGTGGTTTCCCTGAACGGTTTTACACTCGCGCGCGCGGACCGGAACGCGGTGGGAAGCGGCAAAAAGTCTGGGGGAGGACTGGCTGTGTACGTGAATGAGCGGTGGTGTAACCCAGCAAACGTGCACGTGAAGGAACAGCTGTGCACGCGGGACTTGGAGATGCTTACGGTGGCGCTGCGGCCGTATTATCTACCGAGGGAGTTCTCGCACGTGATTGTGTTTTGCGTGTACATCCCACCATCAGCTCATGCAGGGACAGCGTGTGAAAGACTCCACAGCGCCGTGAGCGAAGCCCAGAGTCGCCATCCCCGGGCGCTCGTCCTGATCAGTGGAGACTTCAACCACGCCTCCCTCTCTGCCTTTCTCCCTACTTTCACACAGTATGTCACGTGTCACACACAGGGCGACAAGACACTGGATGTGAATGTGAAAGGCGCCTACACCGCTGCCCCCCTCCCCCCACTGGGCCGCTCGGACCACAACCTGGTTCATCTGCTCCCCCACTACACACCCAAGGTGAGAAGAGGACCTGTGCAGAAGAGGACTGTGAAGGCATGGACAGATGAGGCCAGTGAGAGACTCAGAGACTGTTTCCAGACCACAGACTGGAGCGTGCTCTACAGTCCTCATGGAGACGACATCGATGGCCTCACGCATTGCGTCACAGATTACATCAACTTCTGCGTGGACAGCACTGTGCCAACTCGGACGGTACGGCGCTTCTCCAACAACCACCCCTGGGTCACCCCTGAGCTCAAAGCCCTCCTGAACCAGAAGAAACGGGCTTTCATCTCAGGGGACAGAGAGGAGCAGAAGAGAGTGCAGCGTGAGCTCCAGTGGCGGATCAGAAGGGCCAAGAAGGACTATGGGAAGAGGCTGGAGGAGAAGCTGGTTCAGAACAACGCGCGGGACGTGTGGAGAGGACTTAAGAACATTTCTGGACATGGACAGAGTACCAGAGGGACAGCTGATGGAGACCAGCGCAGGGCGGACGAGCTGAACTGTTACTTTAACAGATTTGACTCTCCCCCCACCCCCTCTGCCCCCCTTCCTGCTCCCCCCTCTTCACACATCCCCAGCCCAGCAGACCCTCCCCTTCCTGCGACATCTTCACCGGCCCCCAATTCACCCTCACGGACTACTCCCACCCCCTGCAGCCCACCTCACTCCCCCCCTCACTCCCCCCTCTCCTTCACACCGGACCAGGTGAGGAGAGACCTGAGACGACTGAAGCAGAGGAAATCTGCTGGACCAGACGGCATCAGTCCCAGGCTGCTGAGGACCTGCACGGACCAGCTCTGTGAGGTCCTCTGCCACCTCTACAACCTGAGCCTCAGCCTGGAGCGGGTCCCCGTCCTGTGGAAGACCTCCTGTGTGGTCCCAGTCCCTAAAACAGCTCACGCCAAGGAACTGGCCCACTACAGACCTGTCGCCCTCACCTCCCACCTCATGAAGACCATGGAGAGGCTCCTCCTCCACTACCTCCGCTCAGTGGTGAGCTCCGACCTGGACCTGCTGCAGTTTGCCTACAGGCCCAACATGGGGGTAGAAGACGCCGTCATCTACCTGCTGCAGCGAGCGCTCACTCACCTGGAGAGCGCTGTGAGAGTCATGTTCTTTGACTTCTCCAGCGCCTTCAACACCATCAGGCCGGCGCTGCTGCGGGGGAAGCTGGTGGATGCGGGAGTTGATGAACATCTCGCTGCCTGGACCACTGACTACCTCACTGACCGTCCACAGTACGTGCGGCTGCGCGGCTATGAGTCAGAGGTGGTAGTCTGCAGCACGGGGGCGCCCCAGGGCACCGTCCTCTCACCCTTCCTCTTCACCATCTACACCTCGGACTTCACCTACAACACGGACAGCTGCCATCTCCAGAAGTTCTCTGATGACTCCGCCATTGTGGGCCGCGTGTCTGAGGGGAACGAGCTGGAGTATCGGTCGGTCATCATGGACTTTGTGGACTGGTGTGAGCGCAACCACCTCAACACCAGTAAGACGAAGGAGATGGTGGTCGACTTCAGGAGAAGGACACTCCCACATCCACCAGTGAACATCCAGGGGCAGGACATTGAAACAGTGGACAGTTTCAAGTACCTGGGTGTTCACCTCAACAATAAACTGGACTGGTCCCACAACACTGATGCTCTGTACAAGAAGGGCCAGAGTCGCCTCCACCTTCTGAGGAGGCTGAGGTCCTTCGGAGTGTGCAGACCTCTACTAAGGACTTTCTATGACACTGTGGTAGCCTCTGCTTTCCTCTACGCTGTCGTCTGCTGGGCCCCGGGCAGCACAGAGCGGGACATGAAGAGACTGAACAAGCTGACCAAGAGGGCCAGCTCTGTCCTGGGCTGCCCACTGGACTCTGTGATGGATGTGGGTGAGAGGAGGATGTTGACCAAGCTCTCATCCATCATGGACAACAGCTCCCACCCACTGCACCGGACTGTAGTGGAGCTGAGCAGCTCCTTTAGCACGAGACTCAGACACCCTCAGTGCAAGAAGGAGCGCTACCGCAGGTCCTTCATCCCCACTGCCATCAGACTATATAACACTACTGTGTAGTTGTTATTATGTGCAATATTTATTGTCTTGTTCTTGCACTTTCGTGACTTTTGCACTCCTCTGTTTTTTGTTTCTAAGAGCCCTGTCATGTTAAATTTCTCCTTTGTGAGATCAAAAAAGTCTATCTTATCTTATCTTATCTTATCTTATCTTATCTTATCTTATCTTATCTTATCTTATCTTATCTTAGGACAGTATGCAAGTGTGTGTGGAACCCGCCAATAGAAGGTTAAATCATATTTTTCACAAACTTCTGCTCATAATTTCTTTCCACCTTAACTTTATCAGTACTTTGTGTTTTATTTTCTCGTTTGCAGGGACCAACATCCATCGCTGAGGTACCGACATCAGACTGACAGGGTTTGTGATTTAAAAACACGCGTGTGCTCGTTCACTGCAGAACATGACTTGTAGTTCACCAGATCTCAGCCACTCGTTAATCTGTGTAAAAAACAGTGTGAAGATCAAAATGCTTTGTCAGAAGTGTCCGTGTCAAATCAGCAGATTGGTTCCATAAGTACACATGGCATAGCAGCAGCATTGAAGAAAAGTCTTTGTGAAAAGCTCAATAAATGTGTTTTCATTGGATATTGATGAAGCCACTAGCCAGAGCTGGACAACAGTCTGAATGTGCTTGTTGGTTTTTTGATGATGATGCTTCCAGAGTAACTCAACATCTGCAAACACAAAAGTGAACATTGCCTCAACACTAACGGAAGAAGTAAAAGATGTCAGAAAGAAAGAAGAAATAGATCGCTGACCAGTTCTTGTAGCACCATCAATGTTTTTAATTGAACTGTAGTTTTCTGTAGTAATTTATATTTGTTGATTTATTTTCTATTTTCTTATTTATTTCAGATTATTTAAGTTACCAGTTCTTAGAGCACTTTAATGTTTTGTTGTTATTATTTGAACTGAACTATAGTTTACCTTTGTTTTATTTACTTTATAAACTTCAGGAAGCTCTTTATTGATTTAAATTTTCAGTGAACTTTCTAAGAGATGCTGCTGAGCCTGGAAACTCCCTGCACTTTGAACTTAAAACAAAGACAGTGAAAGATAAAATAACATTTCAGTTCTATTTAAATTTTGAAAAACTTTATTTACTGTAGAAAACTTTGGGGAGCTGTTTATTTGTTGAATTCTTCATTGAACTTTCTGAGACATGCTGCTGAGCCTGGGAGCTCCCTGCACTTTGTTAGGATTTTGAAACCAAGATGTCTGTTGTCTAAGATAAAAAAACAACCTTTAACATGCTGCAAATGTAAAAAGCTGTTTAATAAACATGTGCTTAAAGGCATTTAAACCAAGTTAAGTGTTGGAGTTTCTATTAATCAAAGTTTTGACGCCAATATTTTCACTTTTACTGCAAATGAATATCGGCTCCAAATATCAGTTATCGGCCTCCTTGATGACTAATAATCGGTATCGGCCCTGAAAAAACCATATGGGTCTGTCTGTAGTCTGAACACATTGCTCTGTGAAGTGGAAACAATCCTTAATAATCACCAGATCACCACCACGTCCTCTGACCCTTTGATTTAGACGTCATGGGGGCAGAACTGGTGGACACTAGCGAGGATTCAAAAGGACTTTATTAAACAAAGCAGGAACTAAATCAATACAGAAATGTTCAAACTGGACTGAGGAGAAAATAAACCAAACTCATTCCAGAAACAAACAAAACTGCTGCGACTGCAAAAACAAACAACGAAGTTCAAAAGAGGAAACATAGAAAAAAACAACCTGAAACTGGATAAACTGAACAAAGAAACTGATGAAACAGGAGGAAGTGAACTAACAGGACAAGACAAAGTGTCCAGAACAGTCTGATGCAGCTCTGAGGAACAAACAAGTCCAACATCAGAACAGACCAGAGATCAGTTCAAAGGCTGCTCAACAAAACTATTCATTCCAAGGGCAGGATGGTAGGCAGGGGGGGGCTGGTCGGTATATAGAGATAAATATTTAACATCTCTAATATATATGTAAATATTGATCTGTGTGTTTGTTAACATTACAGGTGATGCAGATGTTTGTAATCTTTAATATCGTGGACGTTAGCGGCTAAAATGTTTCTTCTAACCACAGTTTATTCAGAACCTTCTCTTCAAAATATTTATGAATTTAAAACACAAAAACTGCTTCTCTCATGTTTTAATGTGATTTTTGTTGGTAGAAGAGGTCGACACACTGAGAAAAAACATGAAATCCTGCTCTTTTATTCTATTCCTGTTCAAACTAAGAATCATTTCACTCATTTTCAGAACATGTGATTTAATTCTTGTTGCTGAGACTCCAGCAGGAGGCGCCGTTCCTTCAGTCCACCAAGCAGCAGAAATCTGTAAAAAACTGATTATTGAACAGAACTAAACGCTGCAGATTAGTTTTGTGTTTAGTTTTCAGACTGATTCAGCTTTTACATTCATATTTCTGTAGTTCTGCAGCTTCTTTTGTCCTGTTTTTAGAGAGAAAGTCTAAAATATGTGGAAGAATTTAGATTTCCTGTTGGATAAAAAGAGAGATTTAATAATAATGTAGGTTTGTCCTCATTGCTTCAAGACTAAAGTGCATAAAAGAAACTAGAATGTCTGAATAGAAAGAATATTCAGATTAAAACACGTCGTGTTAACTGGATGTTTGTGTGATTTCTGTTTGCTTTGTGAAGGTTTTAAAACTCTGTGAGCTAAATAATCATCAGATGTTTTTACAGGAAAAGATTTTAAATGTCTGTTTGTTCTAAAAAGAAAAAAGGAACAAATGAATACAATAACAATATTAGATTATAAAACAGAGTTTGCACAGTTGTTTGCACAAAAACCTGATTTTCTCTGGACAATAATGTGTGAAAGTCTGTCAGCAGTTTGTAGATTCACTGCTTCCTCTCTCATTTCACACTTTGTGCAGCTCAAATGCTTTTAGTTCAAGTGAGCGTCAGAGGAACACCACATCCTGATTTTCACTCTCAACATTTGACTGGAAAAAGACGCAAACACCACATTTGGCTCCTGGAATAATCACAACTTCATCTTTGAAGAGGAAGAAGATTAGATTTAATCCATGAATGTGAAAACATGTTTGTGAGGGACAGAGTCATGGAGAGACTCAACTATCTGTTCAACACTGTTTCTCTGACAGGAGGAGACTCTGGAGACTGAACTCAGCACAGAAACACTGAGGAACCAGAATAGAACCTGTAGAACCCAAATCCAGGATAGAGAGGTTGAGTAAATGTGGTGTTGAAGGTGTGGAGGAGGATCAGAGAGTCAGAGGAGACTCTGTAGAAGGACAGAGTTCCAGCAGGAACGTCCACATAAACTGAAACTCTGTGAGAGACTGAGGAGGAACTGATGGATGTTTGAATGTTATTGTGAAGGACAGAGTAACCATGATCAGAGCAGATCAGACTCCAGGACTGATCATTTTGTCCAAACAAACAGTCACTGACTCCTTTCCTTCTGATTCCTCTGTAACTCACTGATATATTAACCCCTCCTCTCCACTCCACCTCCCAGTAACAGCGACCAGTCAGACCAGTTCTACACAGCAGCTGAAGCCAGTAGTCAAACCTGTCTGGATGATCAGGATACCACTGATCCTCCTCCACAGATGTCACCTTCCTGTTGTTGTCAGACAGTTTGAGTTTTCTGTTTACTGTGTTTGTGTCGACTGTGAGTTGACAGGAATCTGATGGAGAGAACAAACACAACACAGCTGCAGTTATTGATGGATCATGTGATCAGTATTAAAGCTTTGATGATGACCTCAGAGATGTGACACTTTGAAGATGCTTGAATGTGCTGCTTTGTTTCCATCAATCCATTAAAACACACTTACACTTCCTCAGACCTGGTGTCAACCATCGGACTCCAGCAGGCGTCACCCTGAAAGGAGGAGGACGGTCAGAGCAGCAGAGACTCTTTCAGCAGCACACACAACCCGGTCTCACAAGGATTCGTGAAACTATCACGTAAATTAATCTATGGTTATGTGCGCACCAACACGATTTCTCATATTTTACGTGTTGCTCACAACGAAATTCAAACCAATGTATTTCAAGCGGAGGACTTTTCATGCCATTCAGAACGTATTTCAAACGAATATTTTCAATGTAAAAGCGTTGTGAATCCAACGCTATATTTGGCATTACATCGTCCCATACATATAATGTGATGCCTTTATTTTTGCTGCAGGATTTGGGTATTTGAGATTTAAAAACTTTAGTGCTTGTTTGTTTGCAAACGGGTTTGATTTAGTTTTCATATCTGAGTCTTAATCACACCTGAATAGAACGTTTAATTAATCAAATATTCCTCGTGTGTCATGTTTCTCCTCGGTCAGATTTAAGCGAGTTACGTAGGGCATTTTGAATCGGTATATTATATTTTTAATGTAAAAGCATTGCGAATCCAACGCTATATTTTGCATTCGCAGGGGCCGGCAATTAGATGTGGCTTCGGGCCAAAATTTGTGTAAACATTATTCGGCGGTTTGACCGACGGGCCGGTGCGCTGGTATTTATTAAATAATTTTGATGAGTGGGTATCCGATGCCTGTATAGCTCAGCACGTTAAGCAGGTGACTCATGTACAAGAGCTGGTTTCGGACGTGGGTTTGATTCTGGTCTGCTTTATTATAATATTTTGGAAGTTTTTCATACACAAATGCAGATTTCTAAACGGACTGCTGTAAAACTTTTTAACATGATTGAAGATATCAAACTCATGGACAACTCCTAACCCATTGGACATTCATGCGGACAGACTAGTGTTTCAATTTAAAAAAAAAAAAAACAAAACAAAACGTGCAGCACTTCGGCACCTTTCTTCTTCGGTGGTGTCTGTGTAAAACAATGTCCAACATGCAAACAGCACACCTAGCGCCATGAAGCACAAAATGCAGGTGTAAATCAATGGGGTGCTGAACATAGTAATATTCATAGCGGAAATAATAGATAATAATAATAATGATAGGTAATAGAATATTCTGAAATTAAGCTCGACTGTAGACAGGTATTTTGCAAACACTGTGAACACACACACTAATATATGTTAGAGAAGCGGATAATGGCAGTAAAGTCAATTATTTTAATAATTTGAAGAGACAATATATGATTACGCTATATATACATATATAAACAAAATACTGACTAATGAACACATATTTCTATATAAAACTATATATATATATATATATATCTTTTTTAATATATATGTATGAATTATATTGATAGTCTATATGTGATTTATATAATAATTTTCTCTGATATATAACTTCTATCTATTGTTTTATATAAAAATATGTGTTCATTAGTCAGTATTTTGTTTATATATTTTTATATAGCGTAATCATATATTGTCTCTTCAAATTATTAAAATAATTGACTTTGCTGCCATTATCTGCTTCTCTAACATATATTAGTGTGTGTGTGTTTACAGTGTTTGCAAAATACCTGTCTACAGTCGAGCTTAATATCAGAATATTCTATTACTGTTAATCCCACTATGAATATTAAAATACGCCGAACCATTTGTCCTGTATCATAGCTACATGTATGACGTTTGCAGCAAAAAAATAAAAAAACGCGTGAAAATCAGTTTAATATTCAGAGTTAAGATGGATTAAATGCGCTGTCAAACAGCGCTGAGTGGAGCGGATGACCGGACCAAGATGGCGGCCCCACCGCTCGTCTGCCCCAATAGGCAGTAGCGCTCGATGCGGCGTCTACTCTTTATTATGTCTATGGTGCTGAATGCTCTGGGAGCAAGTCTGCAGTGAAAACACTTTTGAAGGGGTCAAGGGTCACTAAATCAAGGTTCAAAGGTTCAAGGGTTCACTTTGTCGTATCATTCCACATTTGCACATGAAACAATATGAAATTTGACCCTGGTCCCAGTTTCAGCCATCAAAAAAATATAAAAACACTCTCATAAAGACAATATAAGTATAAAGAGACACACTAATATATACAAATCTGCAACATAGATATATGTGCAGTGAACCAACAGTTTGTGCAATATTTAGTAGGTAAATGAATAAAGAGCCGAGTCCAGTAGTGCAGTGTGTGTATGAATGTGTGTATGCTTGTGTGTGTATGTGGGGATGTGTGCATGCATGTGTATTTGCGGGGGAGAGGTGGTGATGATATGAAAACAGAGTCTACAGAGACCTGTTCAGTAGCCCGACAGCTTCGCGGAAGAAGACTTCAAATGAAGGAGACATTTTGTGCAACAAGTATCATAAAAGTCATTCCCAGTGGAATTCAAGTCTGATATTGTGTGGGACTATTCAGAGCAGTCACATGAAGCACTGTATCTGTTTTCAAGGGTCTAGCCCCATGGGAACCCGCGTTTTTCAGCAGTGAGGCCTAGTACTAGTGGAGAAGCCTGAGGCCTTCAGACATGTAAAAAAATTCCTGCTCGGTCATTTTTGGGTCTAGTGACACCAAATCGTACACGCTCCTAGTAGACCACCTCCTGACCTTGCATATTTTTTTTTCAGAGAGTTTACTCAAAAGGGGCTCGATCATGGCCCTGTTTCTTACTCTACGGTTAACCCTTTAATGTCCAAATGCTTCAAAACGGGCTAAAAAGGTCAAAATCTCACACAATCCTAAACCAATTTGGACCAAACTGCACAGGTTCTATATACAGAGGCTAATGTGAACGCTCATGCACGTTTCAGACCTCCAGGGGCCCTGAAGAAGGAATGAGGGCAAAAAAAAAACACGTTTTTTCATAAATGTCCCTCTTTTGCTCTCATTTCTCTTCTGTAACACTCAGAGAGCTGAAACCTGGGATCTGGTACCTCTGAAACATCTAAAATCTAAATCCACTGGAACTGTTTTGCTAGCCCCTCCCAAACCGGAAGTAGCTCCAGGAACGACCTAGAGACTTGTGCTTCAAATCAATTGTTCACCAAGGTCACCTGAATCACCCCTAAAAGTTTCAGCTCATTTGATGAAAAAATGACCGATTTGTGGGGCTTCATAGTCCAAAAATGTCAAACTTTGACCCTGCGCCAGGGGTCACAGGAAGGTCACAGAGACACCAAACCAGCACAGTTCAGCTCCAAATATAGCCTAGTATAACATACTAAAAGATCAGCCCCAGGGTCCCAGTAGAAAAATCTGACCAAGTGTTCATGTTTGAAAATCAGGTCTTGTCAGACTTTTAAACCCTGAGAGCCTTCTGCCAGTGGAATTAGATCCTCACCCTCATTTTTTACCCAAACGGGACGAAATCTTAACCACAAGTACTCGGGCCCCCGGTGAGTGGGTATGTACAATATCAGCCTACTAGGTCAACAGGGGGCCAGATTGTACCTAATATTTGACTGAGTAGGTGTGTTCTCCATTCTCCAAACTTCAACATGGTACCATCTGGCCCCCTGTTGACCTAGGAGGCTGAAATTGTACATACCGACTCACCGGGGGTCCTAGTACTTGTGGTGAAGATTTCGTCCCGTTTGGGTAAAAAATGAGGGTGAGGGTCTAATTCCACTGGCAGAAGGCTCTCAGGGTTTAAAAGTCTGACAAGACCTGATTTTCCAAACATGAACACTTGGTCAGATTTTTCTACTGGGACCCTGGGGCTGATCTTTTAGTATGTTATACTAGGCTATATTTGGAGCTGAACTGTGCTGGTTTGGTGTCTCTGTGACCTTCCTGTGACCCCTGGCGCAGGGTCAAAGTTTGACATTTTTGGACTATGAAGCCCCACAAATCGGTAATTTTTGCATCAAATGAGCTGAAACTTTTAGGGGTGATTCAGGTGACCTTGGTAAACAATTGATTTGAAGCACAAGTCTCTAGGTCGTTCCTGGAGCTACTTCCGGTTTGGGAGGGGCTAGCAAAACAGTTCTAGTGGATTTAGATTTTAGATGTTTCAGAGGTACCAGATCCCAGGTTTCAGCTCTCTGAGTGTTACAGAAGAGAAATGAGAGCAAAAGAGGGACATTTATGAAAAAACGTGTTTTTTTTTTTGCCCTCATTCCTTCTTCAGGGCCCCTGGAGGTCTGAAACGTGCATGAGCGTTCACATTAGCCTCTGTATATAGAACCTGTGCAGTTTGGTCCAAATTGGTTTAGGATTGTGTGAGATTTTGACCTTTTTAGCCCGTTTTGAAGCATTTGGACATTAAAGGGTTAACCGTAGAGTAAGAAACCCGGACATGATCGAGCCCCTTTTGAGTAAACTCTCTGAAAAAAAAATATGCAAGGTCAGGAGGTGGTCTACTAGGAGCGTGTACGATTTGGTGTCACTAGACCCAAAAATGACCGAGCAGGAATTTTTTTACATGTCTGAAGGCCTCAGGCTTCTCCACTAGTACTAGGCCTCACTGCTGAAAAACGCGGGTTCCCATGGGGCTAGACCCTTGAAAACAGATACAGTGCTTCATGTGACTGCTCTGAATAGTCCCACACAATATCAGACTTGAATTCCACTGGGAATGACTTTTATGATACTTGTTGCACAAAATGTCTCCTTCATTTGAAGTCTTCTTCCGCGAAGCTGTCGGGCTACTGAACAGGTCTCTGTAGACTCTGTTTTCATATCATCACCACCTCTCCCCCGCAAATACACATGCATGCACACATCCCCACATACACACACAAGCATACACACATTCATACACACACTGCACTACTGGACGAGGCTCTTTATTCATTTACCTACTAAATATTGCACAAACTGTTGGTTCACTGCACATATATCTATGTTGCAGATTTGTATATATTAGTGTGTCTCTTTATACTTATATTGTCTTTATGAGAGTGTTTTTATATTTTTTTGATGGCTGAAACTGGGACCAGGGTCAAATTTCATATTGTTTCATGTGCAAATGTGGAATGATACGACAAAGTGAACCCTTGAACCTTTGAACCTTGATTTAGTGACCCTTGACCCCTTCAAAAGTGTTTTCACTGCAGACTTGCTCCCAGAGCATTCAGCACCATAGACATAATAAAGAGTAGACGCCGCATCGAGCGCTACTGCCTATTGGGGCAGACGAGCGGTGGGGCCGCCATCTTGGTCCGGTCATCCGCTCCACTCAGCGCTGTTTGACAGCGCATTTAATCCATCTTAACTCTGAATATTAAACTGATTTTCACGCGTTTTTTAATTTTTTTGCTGCAAACGTCATACATGTAGCTATGATACAGGACAAATGGTTCGGCGTATTTTAATATTCATAGTGGGATTAACAGTAATAGAATATTCTGATATTAAGCTCGACTGTAGACAGGTATTTTGCAAACACTGTAAACACACACACACTAATATATGTTAGAGAAGCAGATAATGGCAGCAAAGTCAATTATTTTAATAATTTGAAGAGACAATATATGATTACGCTATATAAAAATATATAAACAAAATACTGACTAATGAACACATATTTTTATATAAAACAATAGATAGAAGTTATATATCAGAGAAATGAATACATATAAATCATAGATGGAGTATCAACATCATTCACATATATATATATATATATATATATATATACACACACGTGGACAAAATTGTTGGTACCCCTCAGTTAAAGAAGGAAAAACCCACAATTCTCACTGAAATCACTTGAAACTCACAAAAGTAACAATAAATAAAAATTTATTGAAAATTAAATAATCAAAATCAGCCATCACTTTTGAATTGTTGATTAACATAATTATTTAAAAAAACAAACTAATGAAATAGGGCTGGACAAAAATGATGGTACCCATAACTTAATATTTTGTTGCACAACCTTTTGAGGCAATCACTGCAATTAAACGATTTCTGTATTTGTCAATGAGCGTTCTGCAGCTGTCAACAGGTATTTTGGCCCACTCCTCATGAGCAAACAGCTCCAGTTGTCTCAGGTTTGATGGGTGTCTTCTCCAAATGGCATGTTTCAGCTCCTTCCACATATGTTCAATGGGATTCAGATCTGGGCTCATAGAAGGCCACTTTAGAATAGTCCAACGCTTTTCTCTCAGCCATTCTTGGGTGTTTTTGGCTGTGTGTTTTGGATCGTTGTCCTGTTGGAAGACCCATGACCTGCGACTGAGACCAAGCTTTCTGACACTAAGCAGCACATTTCTCTCCAGAATGCCTTGATAGTCTTCAGATTTCATCGTACCTTGCACACTTTCAAGACACCCTGTGCCAGATGCAGCAAAGCAGCCCCAAAACATTACTGAGCCTCCTCCATGTTTCACCGTAGGGACAGTGTTCTTTTCTTCGTATGCTTGGTTTTTGAGTCTATGAACATAGAGTTGATGTGCCTTACCAAAAAGCTCCAGTTTGGTCTCATCTGTCCAAAGGACATTCTCCCAGAAGCTTTGTGGCTTGTCAACATGCATTTTTGCAAATTCCAGTCTGGCTTTTTTATGAGTTTTTTTCAGCAGTGGTGTCCTCCTTGGTCGTCTCCCATGAAGTCCACTTTGGCTCAAACAACGACGAATGGTGCGATCTGACACTGATGTACCTTGGCCTTGGAGTTCACCTTTAATTTCTTTGGAGGTTGCTCTGGGCTCTTTGGATACAATTCCAACGATCCGTCTCTTCAATTTGTCATCAATTTTCCTCTTGCGGCCACGTCCAGGGAGGTTGGCTACTGTCCCGTGGGTCTTGAACTTCTGAATAATATGAGCCACTGTTGTCACAGGAACTTCAAGCTGTTTAGAGATGGTCTTATAGCCTTTACCTTTAAGATGTTTGTCTATCATTTTTTTTCGGATGTCCTGGGACAATTCTCTCCTTCGCTTTCTGTTGTCCATGTTCAGTGTGGTACACACCTTTTCACCAAACAGCAGGGTGACTACTTGTCTCCCTTTAAATAGGCAGACTGACTGATTATGAGTTTGGAAACACCTGTGATGTCAATTAAATGACACACCTGAGTTAATCATGTCACTCTGGTCAAATAGTTTTCAATCTTTTGTAGAGGTACCATCATTTTTGTCCAGCCCTATTTCATTAGTTTGTTTTTTTAAATAATTATGTTAATCAACAATTCAAAAGTAATGGCTGTTTTTGATTATTTAATTTTCAATAAATTTTTATTTATTGTTACTTTTGTGAGTTTCAAGTGATTTCAGTGAGAATTGTGGGTTTTTCCTTCTTTAACTGAGGGGTACCAACAATTTTGTCCACGTGTGTATATATATATATATATATATGTAATAGATAAGTTATATATCAGAGAAAATTATTATATAAATCACATATAGACTATCAATATAATTCATACATATATATTAAAAAAGATATATATATATATATATATATAGTTTTATATAGAAATATGTGTTCATTAGTCCGTATTTTGTTTATATATGTATATATAGCGTAATCATATATTGTCTCTTCAAATTATTAAAATAATTGACTTTACTGCCATTATCTGCTTCTCTAACATATATTAGTGTGTGTGTGTGTGTGTTTACAGTGTTTGCAAAATACCTGTCTACAGTCGAGCTTAATTTCAGAATATTCTATTACCTATCATTATTATTATTATCTATTATTTCCGCTATGAATATTACTATGTTCAGCACCCCATTGATTTACACCTGCATTCTGTGCTTCATGGCGCTAGGTGTGCTGTTTGCATGTTGGACATTGTTTTACACAGACACCACCGAAGAAGAAAGGTGCCGAAGTGCTGCACGTTTTGTTTTGTTTTTTTGTTTTTTTAAAAAATTGAAACAGGAGTCTGTCCGCATGAATGTCCAATGGGTTAGGAGTTGTCCATGAGTTTGATATCTTCAATCATGTTAAAAAGTTTTACAGCAGTCCGTTTAGAAATCTGCATATGTGTATGAAAAACTTCCAAAATATTATAATAAAGCAGACCAGAATCAAACCCACGTCCGAAACCAGCTCTTGTACGAGTCACCTGCTTAACGTGCTGAGCTATACAGGCATCGGATACCCACTCATCAAAATTATTTAATAATACCAGCGCACCGGTCCGTCGGTCAAACGGCCGAATAATGTTTACACAAATTTTGGCCCGAAGCCACATCTAATTGCCGGCTCCTGCGAATGCAAAATATAGCGTTGGATTCGCAATGCTTTTACATTAAAAATATAATATACCGATTCAAAATGCCCTACGTAACTCGCTTAAATCAAACCGAGGAGAAACATGACACACGAGGAATATTTGATTAATTAAACGTTCTATTCAGGTGTGATTAAGACTCAGATATGAAAACAAAATCAAACCCGTTTGCAAACAAACAAGCACTAAAGTTTTTAAATCTCAAATACCCAAATCCTGCAGCAAAATAAAGGCATCACATTATATGTATGGGACGATGTAATGCAAAATATAGCGTTGGATTCACAACGCTTTTACATTGAAAATATTCGTTTGAAATACGTTCTGAGTGGCATGAAAAGTCCTCCGCTTGAAATACATTGGTTTGAATTTCGTTGTGAGCAACACGTAAAATATGAGAAATCGTGTTGGTGCGCACATAACCATAGATTAATTTACGTGACAGTTTCACGAATCCTTGTGAGACCGGGTTGGCACACATGGACGTTACATGGCTCTCACACTGTTCCACTGATAAAGGACCAGTCCAACATGGAGACACAGACACCTGAATGCAGCATCTCTAAAGTCCTGTCCTGTGCTCGTCACGTTCCAGCTCAGTTTACACTCATTATTCAGCTTTACTCATTGATGTTTCCTGGAGCTAGGCTAAAAGGTTCCCTGTCTGTCATGTCCATGTGCTAAGCTACGCTAACAGTTTCCTCTTCCCTTCAGTCATGGTGTGTAGCTGAGCTAACAGTGTTCTTCTGCTTCCACTCTTTGTGTTAAGGTAGGCTAAAAGCTTCCTGAGAGTGTCTGTCTGTCTGTACCTGAGAGTTTCCAGTCTACAGTGTGGATCCTCCACTTTAGCTCTCAGCATCTTCTCTCCTGAGTCTCCTGGATGGTTGTAGCTCAGGTCCAGCTCTCTCAGATTTGAGGTCTTGAAGCTCAGAGCTGAGGCCAGAGAAGCACAGCCTTCCTCTGTGAGCAGACAGCCTGACAGCCTGCACACACAAAACAACACAAACCTGATGGACAACACTTGGCTGGATGTTTCTCACTCTTTGTTTTCTTTTTGTCTTTCAGCTACATTTTGGTGCAGATTTGATGCGTCTGAAGCAAATAAAGAATCAATCTTTCATTTTCTTTCTCTTTCAAAGTGTGAGTCCTGACCTGAGAGCTTCCAGTTTACAGTGTGGACTCTCCAGTCCAGCAGAAAGACTCTCCACTCCTGAATCCTGCAGGTTGTTGTTAGTCAGGTCCAGCTCTGTCACACTGGAGGACTGGGAGCTGAGGACTGAGGACAGAGCTCCACAGCTTCTCTCTGACAGATTACAGCCACTCAGTCTGAAGAGACAAAGACAAGAAAAGAAGTAAAACATTAAGTACAGTATTTTCTGTCCTGTTGAAAAGACAGCAGTGAATTTAACAACAAATACATCCCACTATGTCCAGAAAACAGCAGCAATGAGGACAGTCCTCTGAAATATTATATAAATGTGAAATAATTCAAACTGTACCACACTACAGTAATCAGATTACTTTGAAGCTGAGAAGTAAAGTATTTGATAAGATTCAATAAAACAAACTGACAGTTTAGATTTACTAAATGAAGAATTCAGACCAAAGAAGAAGAAATGAATCCAATAAAGGTCAGTATCGTTCATTACTGTGATTATAATGTTGGATTTTTTCACTAATTTCTTTGTCCACCTTTATTTTTGATTCTGATTTGATTCTCTGATGTTACAGAACAAACATCTTCTGATCTCCAGTCCTTGTTGTTCATGTTCCTTCATTACTCCACCAAGGAACGGTTATGTGACGATAGGCGTATGTTTGTCCAACAGATTAGGATGAAACTTTCAGGGAAGGTCAGAAATGACACAAGGACCACCTCATTAGATTTTGGCAGTGATGCAGCTTATAGACTGGATCCATGGATTTGTTCAGGATTTCCCACTGAAAGATAGCGGCCGGCACGGCGTCACTGTAACCATGACAAGAAGTGAACGCTGCATCAGCTGCCTGATGACGGTCACATGATTGTGATCCTACTACTGACTTATCCATTGGAAATGATACAAGAAACAATTGATTAAATTGTGAGGGTGTTTCTGAGTTGTCCTTCCATCCTTATGTGAATTTTCAGACTTTTCAGCAGCTTCTTCCTCATGTCAAGACACCGCTTCTTCGATAAACACTTCCTGTGCCACGGGAATGGTGGAAAAATAAAAGCCCATAACATAAAAATATACACCTTCAAAATAAAAGAATGGAGGGAACGGTTGTTTTAACACTAGCGAAACAAAGCCTTGCAGAAAGTGATGAACTGATCAACAGACCTTTGTAAGAATAATTTACACATATGTAGGTCACAAAATTCAATATCCGTACGTAACGTACACATACATAACACATGTCTGTGCTTAGTTCATTTTCTTTGTGGGTACATCTATATTTAATGGACACATTCTATAGTGCCGTCATTTCTGATCGTTATCCAGTCCATTCCACTTGTTCATATGGAGCACACCCGCATCACTGAAATCCAGTCCACGTTTTCCCTCCAACCTTGGTTGCTCTCGGTACCTGCAGGATGTGTTTACCGGGAGGAGCACACAGAACCGACTAGAGCAGCTTTAGGAGAAGAACGTGAACAAGAATGGATATACGAAATGTTTTCAGGAGAGTAAGTATTCATCACTGCTGATAGTAACAATAAGTTAGCTCCAGTCCCCCAGCTAACAGCAGAAAGTCCCATGTAATTAATGAACCAAATGCTCCCTGTTTGACAAATAAAAACCTGGTTTGTTCATTCTGTAGGAGAGAGTCTCTGTACAGGAGGCAGCGTGAGACGCTGCTACTTAGCTAGCTAGTTAGTGTGAAATGCACTGTGAAGGTTCTGGTTGTTCATAGAGTTAGGTGTGCGCTCTTGTTTATTTTTTCTAACCATATACTATCTTTGGGGTGACTTCCTTCTGGAGCATCAGCTCGAGCATCAGATGCACACAGTGAGAAAGGAGCTGAACTCATTCATGTATGATTATGGGAATAATAATAATAATGATAATAATAATAAAAATCACTCTACCACCCCTATTGACCTGTCGGAGTCAGAGCAGTGGAGCAGAAAGAGATGGAAAGGTGAGTCTAAAGGATTTCACAGGAGACAGTAATTTGTGATGCAGACAGTCTTGGATTTTTATGGAACTTGTTCTGAATATGAAACATTTCAGTCCAGGTGCACCATATAAAACTTATTTAAGTTGAGCTTTTGTTGAGGAGAGTAATGATTGGAACGTGGAGATAGGCAAGAGAAAGCTATATAAGCCTAATTAGCCCGGCCCAAATATACGTCATAAATAAATAAGGTCACATTATTATACACCATTATGGGATAATACTATAACCTTAGTTAATTTATGCTGATAGAGAATACATTGGACTTTATGACAGTTATCTGGTTCATGTGATAGACCTTACAATAGTTACAAGAAGAGAAGAAAAACATAAACCAGGTCAAAATATCAGGATTTAGACTGTTACCACAGCTACCATTGGAACATAAAAATCTTTGCTGCCCATCACCATCAGAATAAACTATAGAGGGAATGAATATGATGTAAAAACATGTCTGTTAGCATGGCACCATTCCATCAGCAGCTAAACCAGTGGGATTCCTGAAGTTTTTGTTGAAGGTTCAATTTAAATTGTGCACAGTTTAAATGTAAACAGAAAATGAAACCTTCAGATTGCACATTAATAGATAAAAATCCATTGGTTTTCTGGTTTTGCTGCTGTTCCCATGATGGAACGCTAACTGGCATCTTTTGCTAGTTTTGGACCTAATATGACTACATTCTATAATGCTCTGTTTTCACTGGTTGGACTGAACAGAACTAAGACCAGGAACAGTGTGGCTCTAGAGGGAACAGTCTCCTTTATTATGACTATTAAAATGGCTGGTTTGGAGCCATTCCATGAATGGGAACCAGAGATAATCAAGGCTTCAGAAAAGGCCACCAGGGAGGACAACATGACTCACAAGAATTCATTTTTCCCTCTTCTTTTCCTGTTCCTGTTTACAGTTGTGCCATTTATTCTGAGTTTACAGTCTTTATTATTTATTTTGTGCCTAGTTAATAAGTTCTTCACCCTGCTCCTGTGAGGTCCAGTCAGACCTGCTTTAGTTCTTGTCATCCTGCTCCTAAGGGACAGAGTTTAGTGTCTGATTGTAATTCTGTTTGGTGAATGGATAATTTAACTTATGAAGATATGTTTTGCTTTTGGTTCAGCACTTTTTATTGTTTATCTGGCTGATGTGGTCAACTAGAAGCTGCTGAGTGCGTTAGAATCCTCCAAGACAAATGTTACAAAGTAGTTGCTGGAGTTATTTCAATGATGCAGATATTTGTCTGCATAATTAAACTTTGTCTGATCGGCCTCCACCTCACATCTCTGACCCTATTCCATCCTTAACACAGACTAAATGTCTAAATGCACATGTGATTGGAGCATATTTAATCATCTGTATCACTCAGATACAGATGATTAAATATTCTCATCCAATTAAATGATGATTAAATGTGCTCATCCAGCCACAGAACTTTCATCCATATTTTACATGAAGAACTATTTTCAATACTGCCTGCCGTTGCGGGTTTTTTTTCTGCTTTTTTGAAGTTCAGTGTTTTTTTTTATCCCTTAATGGTATCTCTGTAATAACATTTTAACAAAATGCTCTTAAAATACACCAGAATGCAGGAAATAGGATCAATAATTTTCAAGATCTTCTGGGGGAGGGCCCCCACACCCCCCACCAGCATCACATACAAACCAAATTTCACTCTAAAGTCTGGTCACAAGTTGGCAGCCCTGAATTATTGTGTTGTGAGCAAAAGTCATGGCCACCATGGCCTAAAACATTTACACAGTAAAGTATCTCTGAATAAATCTAAATCTGTCCAAAAAGTGGAAAAGCAATTCCTCAGTTTTTGTTAGCTGTTTGTGAAATTAAACGTTCGCTCACATCCTGTGCATCTCCTGGGGGCTAAGCCCCCCCTGTCCTTCAAACCTAGTGACGCCCCTGGTCTATAACTACTTACAGAACTTTCTTGGAGGCTTTGACCACTGGCAGCAGCCTCAGAAGAACCTCCTCTGAAGCAGAGTATTTCTTCAGGTCAAACATGTCCAGATGTTCTCCTGATGACAGTAAGATGAAGACCAGAGCTGACCACTGAGCAGGAGACAGTTTATCTGTGGACAGACGTCCTGATCTCAGGGACTGTTGGACCTCCTCCACTAGAGAAACATCCTTCAGTTCATTCAGACAGTGGAACAGATTGATGCTTCTCTCTGCAGACACGTTCTCACTGATCTTCTTCTTGATGTACTCCACTGTTTTCTGATTGGTCTGTGAGAGACTTCCTGTCTGTGTCAGAAGGCCTCGTAGGAGATTCTGATTGGTCGGCAGTGACAGACCCAGGAGGAAGCGCAGGAACAAGTCCAGGTGTCCGTTTGGACTCTGTAAGGCCTCGTCCACAGCTCTCTGGTAGAAACGTGTTGGATCTATCTTCTGTCTGAACAGTTTAGACCAACGAGATATTGTTTGTTGTTGTTCTTCCAGCAGGTTGATTCCAGAGTTGATGAAGGTCTGATGGACATGAAGAGCAGCCAGAAACTCCTGAACACTCAGATGGACGAAGCAGAACACCTTGTCCTGGTACAGTCCTCTCTCCTCTTTAAAGATCTGTGTGAACACTCCTGAGTACTTTGAGGCTGCTCTCATATCGATGCCACACTCTGTCAGGTCAGATTCATAGAAGATCAGGTTTCCTTTCTGCAGCTGCTCAAAAGCCAGTTTTCCCAGAGACTCAATCATCCTCCTGCTGTCTGGACTCCAGTGTGGATCTGTCTCAGCTCCTCCATCATACTTGACCTTCATGACTTTGGTCTGAACCACCAGGTGGTGGATGAACATCTCAGTCATGGTTCTGGGCAGATCTCCTCCCTCTCTGCTTCTCAGCAGCTCCTCCAGAACTGTAGCAGTGATCCAGCAGAATACTGGGATGTGGCACATGATGTGGAGGCTTCGTGATGTCTTCATGTGGGAGATGATGCTGCTGGCCTGCTCCTCATCTCTGAATCTCTTCCTGAAGTACTCCTCCTTCTGTGGGTCGGTGAACCCTCTGACCTCCGTCACCATGTCCACACAGTCAGGAGGGATCTGATTGGCTGCTGCAGGTCGTGTGGTTATCCAGAGGCGAGCAGAGGGAAGCAGATTCCCCCTGATCAGGTTTGTCAGCAGCACATCCACTGAGGTGGACTCTGTGACATCAGTCAGGACCTCATTGTTGTGGAAGTCCAGAGGAAGGCGACACTCATCCAGACCGTCAAAGATCAACACAACCTGGAAGTCTTCAAAGCTGCACATTCCTGCTGCTTTGGTTTCACTGAAGAAGTGCTGAACAAGTTCCACCAAACTGAACTTTCTCTCTTTCAGCACATTCAGCTCTCTGAAAGTCAATGGAAACATGAAGTGGATGTCCTGGTTGCTTTTGTCTTCAGCCCAGTCCAGAGTCAACTTCTGTGTTAACACTGTTTTCCCGATGCCAGCCACTCCCTGTGTCATCACTGTTCTGATTGGTCCATCTCTTCCAGGTGAGCCTCTAAAGATGTCTTCTGGTCTGATGCTTCTTTCTGCTCTGTCTGCTTTCCTGGATGCTGCTTCAATCTGTCTGACCTCATGTTCATCATTGACCTCAGCAGTCCCTCCCTCTGTGATGTACAGCTCTGTGTAGATCTCATTCAGGAGGGTCTTCTGTCCTGCTTTAGCGATGCCCTCAAACACTCTCTGGAACTTCTTCTTCAGAGAACATTTAAGTTTACGTCCACAAACTGCAGCAGCAAGTTCTGAATGAAAACACAAGAAAGAAAGAGTGAAGTAGAAGTAACCTGGATATTAAAGCACCAAAGTAGCAATAAAGTGAAGGTGACAGTTTGTCACCGTAAAGACTGATTGTGTGAAGATATTCTGAGACTTTAGTAAATGTTCTGTTGATCAGCAGCTTCAGTCTTTACACAAATCCTCTTACTGCTCTGCAGACAGTCAGCCAGCTTCTCCTGCTTCATCCTCCTCAGGAACAACACTGTGATCTGCTCAAACATCTCTCTGCTGCTCCTCTCATCTTCATCATCACCCTCCAACTCCTCCTCATCCTCCCTCTGACTCTCTGAGCATTCTGGGTAATCTGGACTCACAACCTTCTGCATCTTCTTCAGCTCCTTCTTCACAAAAGTCACCATGTTGTCCTCCAGCAGCTGGAACAGAGAAATGTGTCAATGAGTCCATCAGAGTCAAATCATGGAGCCAAACATCAGATCCATGTTGGACACACTGACAGTCCACTGGTCTACAAAGAGCAGCATGGAGACGCCTGAACACAACAGATGGAGAACAACTTGTTGTCAATGAACTCACCATGAATATGGAGTCCAGGTGATGCTGCTGGACAGACTGAGCTCTGGGAACCTCTGAGTTCTGCTGCTCCACTCTGTGGATCAACATCAACAGTTAACTCTCACTTTATCACACAGAGACAAACACCAGCTGAAGGTCCATGATGTTCATTAGAGATTCCAACATTAGTCTGTTTTCCACTGCAGGAACTTTCTGTTCATTTTGACTCATCATCAATCTTTGTTCTCACTACAGGAACCGTCCCTGTAGAACCTCTTTCAGGACTGTTTATAGGGGTTCAACGTTCCTTCTAGCATATAGGCTAATATACAAGCTATCATTTAGGCTAACATAAAGGCTAACAAGGCTTTTATGATCACAGAACTGGAGTTTTGTCCAGTGAAACTATTTCTTGATACTTTAGTGAACTCAGAGTTCTTGCTGTGATCCACCTGGTTCTGTTTTTAATGTCTCTGTGGATGATGTTCACGTTATCAGCATCACTTCTTCAAAACATTTGTTCTGTTTGATGAGGAGCCAATCTGTGATCAAACTAGCAGCTCTGAAACCTCATTCTGAACATCTTACCCCTCTGCAGCAGGACCTGGTTCTCCTTTAAAATAAGGAGGATTCTCCTTAGACCGGTCACTCCTGAAGGACACACAGCTGGATGCAGGTCCAGGTCCAGAGGACTCTGGTCTCTGATGGATTCTGGTAGATAAAGAAGAAACCCACCAGTAAGAGAATTTCATTTTAATTTCTTTCAGACATGAACCTTGTAGCAGAGTTTCAGAGTGATTTAATGATGGAATGTATTTGGAACAATGACAGAACATTTGACACAACATTCAGTAGTTTGATTTCACAGCTTACTTCTCTGCAGCAGGAGGTTGATCATCTTTAAATTCATTGTAGCGACCCATCGACCGGTCGCTCTTTAAGGACACACAGCTGGATCCAGGTCCAGGTCCAGGTCCAGGTCCAGGTCCAGGTCCAGGTCCAGATCCAGGTGGATTCCTGTCAATAATGATGCAGCAGTGATGTGATGCTGAGCTCTGACATGCAGCAGAGTCCTGGACAGTTAGAGATGGTGGTCTCACCTCTGAGCTTTGCTCTGGTTCTCCTGTTCCCCACACAGAGAGCTTTTAGAGGGAGGGACTCCCTCCTCTCTGTCCTCACACTCATCCATGATGCTCAACTCACAGCAGCTCACACACACTTTCTACCTTCACCTGCACAGGAAACAAACATCATTCATCCACTCAGATCCTCCTGGAAAAGATCAGCTGCTGCACTTCTACTATCAGTCCAGCAGATGGAGTCATGGAGCTGCAGAGACTCACAGAGAAACCGAAAGTAAAAAAGACACGACACAGTTTGTTTTGTGAAGAAACATCAGCAGCTGATCAAACTGACTGAAGTCAATCAATAATCTAATAGAAATACTGACTGATTACAGTGAATCAATAACCTGATAATCATATTGATGGATGTTTAAACAGCAGTGATCCAGAGTTTGTGGTGAAATAAGAAGTGAACATGTAGAAACATGACAGAGCAGAAACAAACAGCAACATTACTGAAGTTAAAGCAGCAAACAAAGCAAACTTACACTTTATTCAAAGCGCTGAAGAAGAACAAAGTTTCCAGTCCACTCCTGGACGCTCATAGCCTAGCCGCGCTAGACAACCCACGGCAACGAATTTAATTCTCTGCCAGGGTGGGTCCAGTTACCCTCCATAAGGCTCGAGGCTGGATTCTCCTAAAACTGGCCGGACCAATCACCATGAAGTGTAGAGTCAGAAGGCGGCGTAACTAAGTGACGACAGAGGCGCGACGATTCTGACAGAAACAACCGGCGCACAATAAACAGTTATCTTTGGACTCGGCTTTGGCCACAGCCCTTAAAGATTTGAAGCTAAAATTCAACTTGAAAGATAAACAAAGGACGGCACTGAAGTGTTTCATTGAGAAGAAAGACGTATTTGGACTTATGCCGACGGGATATGGCAAATCCTTAATATACCAGTTGGCTCCGCTGGTTGGGAAGCTAACGGGACTTAGCCACAATCCACCGGCGCTCTCGGAACTCCGTCAGTCTATTCGTTGCGCTGATTGGTTGTATACCTACCCAATTGCTGCAGAGTGATTTGAAAGACCACCTTATAGCCCGCCTCCCTCCCTGTCGAGCTTCCCTAGACCCTTTAAAAAAAAATAAATTTTAAGGTCTTTATTCCACAATTTAATTAATATAACAAAAAAAACAATAACAAGAAGAAAATAAACTCACATTTCCATTTACAAATCTTGCTTACATCTGAACATAGCAAGCTTTCTGAATATGACAGGTAGATAAGACATTCCTTTACATGAACAAAATGCATTTTAACTTAAAAAAAATATTAAAACAAAATAAATCCAATAATAGGGTTAATGACTTAAAGGGATTAAGCGTGGTTACATTACACAGGATTATAACTTAGAAATCAAGAGACTTTAATAAGGTTTCATATAAATCGCATAAAGACTGATTTACTTCTGACAGTATCTTTAAGGATAATAAATCATTTTTAATTTCATTTTTAAAACAGATTATAGAGGGTTTACAGTTTTTCCACTTTGATGTATATGATACTTCCCCATAATGCAAATAATGTTCACCATTTTAGAAATGTTTTTTGGCAGACCATCCATATAAACATCACCTGCAGCATATTAAACAAAGAATTGTTTATATCAATATTCAACCAGCTGTAAACATCTTTCCAGAAAAGTTGTGTGATAGAACAAGAAAAGAACAAGTGTTCAGTTGTTTCATGTTCTGTCATACAGAACACACAAGGATTAACTTCAAAATTAAATCTTTTCCTTAGAGTTTCAGCAGCAGGATAGATATTATTTATTATTTTAAACTGAACTTCTTTAACTTTAGGTAAAATTGGCCACTTAAGATAGCTACAATATGTCTTCATCAACGCAGTTTCGTTATCTGCTATCTTTATTTTGGTTGATTTATTTATATCATTGAATAACTTCTCTTTTAACACACTTCTAAGTACTTTGTTGTTACATTTTTTCTCATCAAACTTCACTTCACCTATTTTAAGGTCAGGCATTTTGACAGATACATTTGATTGTGTAAGGATATTTTTAATCATGTGTAATAGGGGGAATGGAATTGCTCTATAGATTCGATTAAATTCTCTATACGAACATTTTAAATCATATTTTTCTACAAAGGAATTCATTTGCAATAGATTGCCATTTATATCCATTAAGTCAGTAACAAATATAATTTTTTTATCATACCATTCTTGTTTAAATAAGGTTTTCCTGTTACTAGTGATGGTTCTGTTGTTCCACAAGGTGGAGCTGTGTGGTGTGAAGTTGTGTGTGAACATCATTTTCCAGTAGAACAATATTTGTTTGTGGAAGTCAGATAATGTGATTGGCAGTTTAAATACATCAAAATCACATCTTAACAAAAATTCTAATCCACCCACATTTTGGAAAAGACATTTTGGTATATGGAACCATATAGAATCGGCATTTGCCAAATACGCTTTAATCCAATTCATCCGAAATACACCAATCATGGATTCAAAATCAGGGGCTTTCAATCCACCATTACCATATTCTTTAATCATTACAGACTTTTTAAGATAATGGGTCTTATTTTTCCAAATGAACCTAAAAATGACGGAGTTTACCTTTTTAATCATTTGAGGAGGAACATAAAGGGCTTGACAAGGATACACTAGTTTTGATAAGCCTTCTGCTTTTGTCAGCAAGATTCTACCAAAAATAGACAGATCTCTCATAAGCCAAAGGTTAAGATTTTTTCCCACTTTATCTCCTCTCCCTTCTAAGTTTAGTTGCAGTCTCTTATTTTTATCTTGAGATATTATTAAACCTAGGTATTTAAATTCAGTTTTAACAGAAATAGAGCTTATATTTGTCTCAGCACAAGGGTGAAGAGATAATATTTCACATTTTTCCAAGTTTAAGCACAAACCTGATGCTCTAGAGAAAATCGATATTATATCCAGGGCTTTCTTAATTAAAGATTTATCATTTAGAAAGATTACCGTGTCATCTGCAAATTGACTTATCCGATATTCATAATCAAAAATGGTAATTCCTTTAGTTTGAGAGTGACTTACAATTAGATAAGCAAGCATCTGTGTACATAAAATAAACAGTTTGGGAGAAAAAGGGCAACCCTGCCTGATTCCACGTAAGATCTTAATTCGGGGTGTCATTCCAGGGTTGAGGGAGATGTAACTATAAATATCGCTGTATAACATTTTAATCACCTTGCAGAACCTTTCTCCAAATCCAAATTTTTTGAGCACCGTGAACATAAACTCATGTTCAACAGTATGAAAAGCCTTGAAAAAATCAATGAATGACACAAAACTATCTGGTTCAATATACGATTGGTAGTCCATCATATCCAGAATTAGTCTAATATGGTTGTGAATATGTCTTCCCTTTATAAAGGCTGATTGATATTCTTCTACAAGTTTTCCCATTATTTGTTTTAAGCGATTAGCATAAATTAAAGCAAGCAGTTTATAATCATTACATAATAGGGTTATTGGTCTCCAGTTTTCTAACCTCATCAGATCGTTTTGTGGTTTAGGTAGCAAGGATATCAAACCTGTTTTCATAGTGGGGGACAAGCAACCTTTCTGAATACAATCCAGTCAAGCTTTATACAGTAATTTACTCAGGTCTGCCCAAAAATGTTTGAGAAATTCAGATGTTAAACCATCAATCCCTGGTGATTTATTGTTTTTCATTTGCTTTAATGCATTTTCAATTTCTAGTAGGGTTAATTCTTCTTCTAGTAAATGTTTGTCATCTGCATCCAGTTTTTTAATGTTTCCACTGATGCTTTTGAATAGAATGTCACATTCTGATTGATTAAATTTTGACAGATATAAATTATTATAGAAGAGACTAATTTCATCCTGGATCAATTTCTTATCTTCTAATACAACATCATCCTTTGTCATAAGCTTACTTATGTTTCTCTGTGTCTGTCTTTGTTTTTCAAGTCCAAAAAAGTATGCTGAGCTCTTTTCACCCTTTTCAATCCATCTAGCTCTTGAACGAATATAAGCTCCACCTGCCTTTGCTGTGGACATGTCATCTAACTGGGACTGCAGTAACTTCAGTTCGGTTTCGTCTTCTGGGGATAGTTGAGAATTATTTGTTAAAGAGTTGATTTTTTCAATTAGATCCTTTTGTTTTTGTTTCTTTGTGTGACAGTTCTTTACCTCTGTTAATTGCTATACGCTTGGCCTCAAACTTAAACCATTCCCATTTACTAGTATCGCTCATATCTATTTTCTCAACTTCCGAGATAAGAGACTTCACCTGATCACAAAATCCAACATCTTTCAGTAAGTCATTGTTAAACTTCCAAATATGTGGAGAATTTTGATGATGCTTGGATATTTCTAAATTTAGACTTATCATGCAATGGTCCGTGAGTGGAGAAGCTGAAATGTCACATTTTGAAATATCATTGCATAGCTTGCTTGAAATCAGCCAATAATCTAATCTTGAGCATTGGCCATTACCTGCAGAGTTGTACCAAGTATACTGGACAGATGTTGGATTTAATGATCTCCAGTAATCAATTATGTTTGTTGTTGTGCATAAATTCAGTAATGTGTTACTGTAAACAGGTTGAGAATATCTGTGGGGTAACCTATCTAACCAGGAATCTGGGGCTATGTTGTGATCTCCTCCCAATATCACATTATCTGAAGAAAATGTCGTTTTCCATTCATTTATAAGTTCATTTAGCTTTGTATAAAAATTTGCATTAACTGTTTTGTTGTTATAGCCATAAATGCATATTAAGATATCACATTTACCATTTGTCTCTACTGCCACCATTAACCAGTGACCTTCAGTATCCCATTTATGGTCAATGATAGTGCCTGGAAATCTATTAAATAATATCATGACTCCCGCTGAGTGTGACGTTCCATGTGCAAAAAATGCATAATCCCCCCATTGAAGTTTCCAAAATTTTTCATCAGTCTTAATTGAGTGAGTCTCCTGTAGAAAAACACATTGTGATTTTTGATCCTTACAAAACAGAAAAATGGCTTTACGCTTAGTGCTATTTTTTAAACCCCTAACATTTAATGACATAAAGGAAATTATGATTGTTCAAGATGTGCTTAAACTTCGCTTTTTCCGTGCAGGAATGAACATGTTGTCCTTAACAGCATCATAATATATCATAAAAGAAGAAAAAACATACCAATTTAACATTCAACTCTTAATACCTCTTTGAACCATTTTAACTTCCAACTGGTAAGATTTGTATTAACAGAGAATTTTATCTGTGAACATAAAATATATCTTACCATACTTTTAAGTTCCTGTCTTGTTCTACAAGACAGGAACTTAAAACTTTGGTTTAACAAAAAAATGCTTCTAGCATTTGTTTGTTAAACCAAAGTGCCCTAGTATTTGTTTCTTAAAGCATTTTTTATGGGTCAACTCTGCGTCCATCAATGAGTGCAAACCCTTCCCTTAATGAGGCCTTCTTCCCGTTTCGTCTAGCTTCTTGCACCTTGGGCCACAGCTTTGCATGAGCCTCACGATCCTCCTTTGAGAAGTCTTCCTTGAACCGAATGTTCATCTCTCTGCAGACCCTGGCCTCTCTTGATTTCTTCCAGATTTCGTCACGGATAGTTCGCAAAAAAATGTATGATTATTGGTCGAGGCATCTTGTTGGTGGCTGCGTCGTTCCTCTTTCCCAAGCGGTGAACTGTGTCTACTGAATCGCGGCGCTTCTCCACTGACAGCGGGATCACTCGTGTCAGGATGCCAATCACAGACTCTCTTGTGTTCTCCTTTTCTTTTTCGGGAAGGCCCATCAGTCTTAGATCCCACCTTCTTTTATATCTTTCTTGCTCCAAACACATCTGCTTAAGTGAGGTATTTTCTTTTTTCAGTGACACCATTTCGTCTTTTATTTTGGTTATTTCTTCTTTATTTTCTCTCACAGCTTGTGCGTTTGCTTCCATTCGACTTTCAAAGGTTTTCATTCTGTTGTCTTGCTCATCAAATCTTTTTATCAGAGCTTGAATTGCATTTAAGATGGTTTCATTAGTAACCTCACCCGGCTGGTTGTTCTTAGCCTTTGATTTCTGTTTCTTGGGATTTGGGCTGGGCAGTGGTGTATGATCGTGAGGCATTTTCGAGTTTGTACCATTCATCTCCTCCATGTCGAACATTTCTTCCACATCCTCATCATCGCATGCCTCTTGGAGGACCTTCCTGTTGTAGTCATGGTCCGATAGCATTTGAGTTTTAGCAGCTTTGCTAGCGTTAGCCATCTCAATGATGTTGAAAAAAAACGAGAGCAAAAAGTGGTTGTCTCGTAAAAAACGAACTAAACTTTGTATGGCTCAGGAGTTACCTACGTTGCTTTCAGTGTAGCTGGTTGTTTTTCTAGTGAAGATTCGTTAAGGACGGTTTAAAAAATCTTTGTTTACAGAGCCTGCAGAAAATGCATCCGCTCACTCTGCCATCTTACCCGGAACTCATCTTCCCGAGACCCTTGTGCCGTCAGAAACATGGGTGTAGCGTGGCTAGGCTAGGACGCTCAGACATGATCTGTTTCCTGGAACCAGTCAGGACGCAGCAGGCAGAGTTTCACAATAAGAGCACATTTTACAGACTGTAGAATAAAGATGACGTATCTACCGTGACTCCACCAATTTTCTGCACTGAGAAAATGAAGCCAGAATTTTACTATTTCCATAATCAACATAGCAGTTTGTCATCTTTAATACTGAGGAATTTATCAAGTATCTTATCCCTGAAACATGTATAAATGTAAGTTTTGGTTTAATTTTCTTTTATACCTGGTTCTTACTTCTTTTACTACCCCAATTTTTCAACTTTTTACTTTCAGATCATGTTGAAATGTGATTTTTTTATGTAAGTTTTATATTACACCCACACACACAAAACACCCCCATTAAGAGCTAACTTTAGCAATTTGTTAATTCTAATTATTGCAAGAACATTCATGAGTCTGCTATGAACAAAATTTAAACAAGTATGTCACTCAAGTAGGGATATTTCTGAGCATTTATTGATGAAAGCATTACTAGAAGGTTTTGGTAGCAACATTACTCTATCTTTTGTTTGGTTAAAACACTTAAAATATCTTTACAAAGGGTTGCATATCCCCTGTAATAACTATGCCGTCCCAATAGAATGTTTTTCACACCTTCATTCACAGTTCTTTACTCTGTTCACAAATTTTTTGTGTTACGTTTTTGAGTTGATATTAAAGACTGACAATTTCTGGAAAGAAGAATGTCAGCCAACCCATGTTGTTATGTTTGTATTTTATCGGGGCGGGTGGATGGGGGGGTGGGAAAGGGGGTGGGTTCTTTGGGTAAGCGTGTGTGGGTGTGTGAGTGTGTGTGTTTTATTCTCTGTGCGTTTTATTCTCTGAAAAGCACTTTGTGCTGCATTTCTAATGTATGAAAAGTGCTTTATAAATAAAGATTGATTGATTTAGCTAATTTAAAAATGATCTAAATCTGAAGTAGAACAAAAATGTCCAGAAAACCTCAGTTAAGCAAAGAAAAAAGGACTGAAATTCAGGTTTTGAAAAAAGAAGGCTATTCTACAAGACAAATTGATCAGAAAGTTAAAGTCTCACAAAGTGGAGTTGCAAAAACATTAAAGAGATACGAAGAGAAACAGGTTGACATGAAGACAGATTTGGTTCTGGTAGAAGCAGAGTCACGTCTGAAGCTGAAGATAAGTTCATCAGGGTCACCAGTATTCAAAATAGACAAAAGACAGCCCCAGAAATAAGAGCTCAGCTAAACTCAACCAGGAGCAGTAATGTATCAGCAGGGATGAAAGTAAGATAAGATTCTTGCAGGAACTGTGCAACTTAAAAAAATTTTTTTAGTTTGTGCGCAAAGCATGTGAGCATCATACAAGACAGATGTTGATAAATTCTGCTCTTTTCTGACTCCTGTCCACATCCCTGAGTGCAAAATGTAAGATGTTAGACACATAATTTAATATATGGCAAAACATTTATTTTCTTTAGGGGAAGTCGGGGAGATAACATTAGAACAATAATAACATTATTAGTAGTGCAGTAGCACTACTCTGTGACACCAGCAGGTGATAGTGCTAACCAATGTTCTCCCTGGCCTTCATCTGTTATTTGCACACAAAATAACAGATTGTTGCATTTACGGCACTGTGCCTCATAAATGATAACATGGGAAATGGAATTACAGAGATTTCCACATTTTCCACAGAGGGCTGTAGTAGTCGTCTTCCTTTTCTTTATAGTGCCAAGCCATGTCTGTAGTTGAGATGACTGCTTTCCTTCCCTTGGACAGCCACGTCTTCACATAAGGCATCGGACCCCAATGTCAGAGTTATTAGCCTGCTAAAATTAGACTTCTGGCCTATTTAACACATTTATACAAAAAAAGCAGAAAAAATAGTTTTATGTAAAATTTTAACAGCAGTGTTTGTTAGTGGCTTTTTTGGCCTTAATTGTATGAAAGGGAGAAAAAGATAAAATCTGATGGTACACAAAAACTCACAATGCATCAAAGTCAGTTTTGTTACAAATCTTTGTTATATCCAACACTGTGATTACAGGTAAAAAAAACCTCCAGGCTCCAATAATTTTTTATATTGAAAATCAGTCATTTTGTGTGTTTTTCCCAAAATCAGTGACACCACTTATAAAATTGGCATTTAAAATATTTAAATAAAAAAAATACAATTAATGTTTAGTTTGATCAAACTGCAGTAAATTAACACATTTACGCAAAATAGAGAAAAAATATTTATCTTATATATTTTTACGGCAGTTTTTGTTGGTGGCTGTTTCTGGCCCTAAAGAAAGGATGGGAATTGGAACAGTACTCAAGGGTTAATTCAGTGTTAAAAAAAAATGTAGGCTATCTCATGCTGCAGCAGGTTAACTGAAAGCTGCACAGCTGGCTTACAGCCTAGGCCCACAGTAAATGTAGGCTACACAAATAAAAATCTTACAGCCTACTTTTGTGTTCTCGTCTAGTAACATTGTCAGCCCTTTTTGACAGAATGACAGATTTCATGGTCCCTCTCTGGTCTACTGCATAGCCTACCTGCTCCATGTGCTTCCTCTGCACTTTCCGCTCTCTTTTCCTCAACCTGCCTGTCATCCCTCTTCCTCTTGAAAATATTGTCAATTTTTTTTTGCATTTTTGACCTGTCCTGGTTGTCTCCAGAGGCAGAGATGGGGGGGAAGGGGTACTTACATCACCTAGGCAACCAGCCATCCAATGAAAAGAACGCACTGAGTTTACCTCACTTCCACGTGTGCTTGTTTGCGGAAGGAGTGATGCTGCTCGCATGACAGAGAGACGGAGAGTATTTCACGACGCATGAAACTTCACAATTTATTACTTGTGGATTTATGTTTTGTTTATTTTGCAAAAATGACTACCCTGTTGTCTGCAAAAAACACACAACAGTGGACATTGGATTAACGTTACACTACAGCGAGTGACTGCCTACTACAAGCTGCAACCTATCACGGTAAGCGAGTACTGTATCGTACATATGATAGCCTAGTGCTCGTCAGGCGCATTAACCTTGTTCAACACGTCACAGAAGATGTAATCTGGAGATGAGTTTTATGTATTCATCAATTTTACACTTATTTCGGTAAAATGTTGCTTGAAAAAAGAAAGGGCTCACACACGGGCGTAACCACCATCTCAGAAGTGAGGGGGACAAATTTTTCAGAGCGATTTATCATTCTCTTACATTTAATTGCACCGTCCTTAGTGGCTAAAGAACCACATAATCCCTAACAGCCACAGTACAATACCAGGGGACCAACTAGGCTAGTTCTTTAAACTATAAAGTATAAAACTTTAAACTATAAAATCTAAAGTTTTAGTGGCCAAACTCTAGTTGAGTTGACAACAATGTCCCTTGAACATCTACTGGACGAGTAGCCAAAGGTGCCAAACACTGAACATGAAATGATCAGTACTGCCTGGTTTCTCCCTGCAATAGATATCTTATTTTCAGGAAGTTATAATCTCTCCTTACCTGTAAAGACCCTACATCCTTGTCCCTGCTGCTGGCCTCTGATCCATCTCCTCCCTGACTCTGCTCTTTCTGTTATGGCAATAAACATAAAAAATGTGGTAAGAAAAATTCTGAAATAGCATTAGGAAGAGTAAAAATTGCAGTAGAATTTAACCTCAAAATCACTTTAACCCATAGATACACATTTTTTTTCTCAGCCACTTATATCTTTTTTTCACCTCTGCAGACCCTGCATGGTCACATTACTGCTGGCCTCTGGTCCATCTCCTGCCTGACTCTGCTCTTTGTTATGGAAATAATCATTAAAAAATCTGAAAATCAAAATTCTGAGATAGAATTTGAAAGAGAAGCAGTAAAAAATAGTTGTAAATTTATACCATAGATAGCCTATTCTTTTTTCTCCTCCCTGACTCTCCTCTTTTGGGACCAAAAGACTTAAATACATGGAGAGCAATTGTGAGCACATCTTCTGCCCAGAAATGAAAGAGGACTGGGTTTATTCCAAGAATAGACTAATTAGCAGTAATGTAACAGAGGCAACCACATTTAAATTATTGTTAACTAGCTTAACATATTGATATATTGCCACGTTTTACCTTGTCATCATTTAGCTAACAAGTCTAACATTGTTTGCATCCAACAAGGTCACACAACTTACACGGTTTGTTTGGAAAAAAACTGTGTAAAGTGTTTTGCTTCTTGCTAGCTCTGGCTGGTTTGCTAAACATTACTCCAGACGCACGTTCAGCACTGCTCAGCACAGCAGCACGTCTCCTGTGGAACACCTGCGTTAGCATGCGCTCATGGTGCATTCAAAGACGGCTCGGGAAAACACGATACTGGATGCTAATAACGGGTTTAGCTGTTGTAACGGCTGAAAAAAGTGCGGGAGACAGAGGGGACAGATGTGGAAAGTGCGGGGGACATGTCCCACGCGTACCCCGCGTCCGTTACGCCCATGGGCTCACATTGTATGCATGAGTGAAAGTTGCTTTTCAGAGACGTTCCGGAGCGTTCCGGTAGAAGAGGCCAGTATATTTCTTACCGGCACGGCGTTCCGGTGCGTTCCGGCTTACTTTCACCTATGTGTGTCAGTGGATACTGTGCGGTGTAGACTGCAGGAATCTGGTCTGAAAGGCCAGAAAACCACTGCTAAGAAAGCAGAACATAAAGAAGAGACTTCAGTGGGCTAAAGAACATAGAAATTGGACTGTAGAAGAATGGAAAACAGTTCTGTTTACAGACGAGTCAAAGTTTGAAATGTTTGGATCAAAACGGCGCAAGTACGTTCAAGGTAGGGTTGGAGAATGCTTGACTCCTGCGTGTGTTCCCACAGTAAAGCATGGTGGAGGTAGTGTGATGGTCTGGGGCTGTTTTGCAGGGGGTCAGACTGGTGATCTGCACAAAGTCTCAGGAATTCTAAATCAGCATGGATACCACAGTATCTTACAGAGGGATGCCATTCCCTCTGGGCTGCGTTTAGTGGGACAGACATTCACACTACAACAAGACAACGATCCAAAGCACACCTCCAAACTGTGTCAGAGGTATAAGAGGAGGGGAAGGTAAGGATTATGGCTTGGCCAGCTCAATCCCCTGGCCTTAACTCCATTGAACTTGTATGGGATGAACTGGACAGAAACGTCAAGAACAAGCAACCCACAAGTGCTGCAAACCTTTATGAGATGTTGGCAGAAGCATGGGAGGAAATTTCAAGTGATTTTCTCATGTCACTGATTGCAAGAATGCCTCGAATTTGTCAAGCAGTTATCAAAGCTAAAGGAGGCTATTTTGATGAGTCACAGATTTAGACAATTTATTAACAGTATTATATGCTAGATGCTTCAATTTTTTTCAGTGTTCTTATCTATAGTTCTACTGTGATTAGAAATGAAACATGGCTAAAATGTGCTCATAATTTAGGTAATATGAACCAATCACAGAAGAATTAGGGGCGAGTCCAAACTTTTGGCTGGTCGTGTATATGTATACAGTGCCTATCATAAGTAGTCACCCCCTTTGATGGTTTACACTTTTATTGCTTTCATAAATCAATCATGGTCAATAAAATTTGGTTCTCTTAACACAAATTTTTTTTGGAAATAACTCTTTAATGTCAAAGTGGAAACAGATTTCTATAAAGTAATGTTAATGAAAGAAAATTATATAAATGAAAATAATTGTTTGCATAATTATTCACCCCCTTTTTAATTTAATGGTCTAATTCAATAGAGGTCCATCAAATTGTTGCCAATAGTCTCACAATTAGTGAAATGAAGATCACCTGAGTGGTGTGGGTGTGTTTCAAGTGATTGAGTTGTAAAACAGCTGTCTGAAGGGTCCAGAGAGTGGTTGATCAGTATTCCTGGCTACCATTACACCATGAAGACAGAAGAACACTCTAAGCAACTCAGGGAAAGGGTTATTGAGAAGTACAATTCAGGGGATGGTTACAAAAAAATTTTCAAGGCACTGAACATCCCCCGGAGTTCAGTGAAATCAATTATCAAGAAATGGAAGGAATATGGCACTTGTGTGAATCTGCCTAGATCAGGCCGCCCTCGTAAACTGAGTGACCTACAAGTAGGAGACCAGTGAGAGAAGCCACCAAGACCCCTACAACTACTCTGAAGGAGTTACAAGCTTCAGCTGCTGAGATGGGAGAGACTGTGCATGTAGCAACTGCTGCCCGGGTTCTTCACCGGTCAAAGCTTTATGGGAGAGTGGCAATGAGAAAGCCACTGTTGAAGAAAAGTCATATTAGATCTGGACTTGAGTTTGCCAAAAAGCACGTGGAAGACTCCATGGTCAAGTGGAAGAAGATTCTTTGGTCTGATGAGACCAAAACTGAGCTTTTTGGCCATCAGACAAGACGTCATGTTTGGCGGAAACCAAACACTGCACATCACCAAAAACACACCATCCCCACTGTGAAGCATGGTGGTGGCAGCATCATGCTGTGGGGATGTTTCTCAGCAACTGGACCTGAAAGGCCTGTAAAGATAGAGGGCAGAATGAATGCTGCAAAATACACTGAAATCCTGGGGGACAATCTTTTTCAGTCTGCAAGAGAACTACGTCTTGGGAGAAGATGTATTTTCCAGCAAGACAATGATCCAAAACATACTGCAAAAGCTACACAGGAATGGTTAAAAAAGAACCAGGTAAATGTTCTGGAGTGGCCGAGTCAAAGCCCAGACCTCAATCCTATAGAGAATTTGTGGCTGGACTTGAAAAGGGCTGTTCATGCCCGATACCCGCGCAACCTGACAGAGCTTGAGCAGTTTTGCAAAGAAAAATGGAGCAAAATTGCAGTGGGCAGATGTGCAAGACTGACTGAGACCTATCCACACAGACTCACTGCTGTGATTGCAGCCAAAGGTGCATCTACTAAATACTGACTTGAAGGGGGTGAATAATTATGCAATTATTTTCATTGATGTAATTTTCTTTCATTAACATTACTTTATAGAAATCTGTTTTCACTTTGACATTAAAGAGTTTATTCCAGTAATTTTTTTGTTAAAACAGATAAATTCTATTGACCATGATTGATTTATGAAAGCAATAAAAGGGTAAAACATCAAAGGGGGTGAATACTTATGATAGGCACTGTATATGTACACGTGTGTGTGTATATAGATATATATATATATATATATATATATATATATATATATATATATATACACATATACAGTTCCTTGTGAAAGTATTCGGCCCCCTTGAACTTTTCAACCTTTCGCCACATTTCAGGCTTCAAACATAAAGATATAAGATTTTAATTTTTTGTCAAGAATCAACAACAATTGGGACACAATCATGAAGTGGAATGAAATTTATTGGATATTTTAAACTTTTTTAACAAATAAAAATCTGAAAAGTGGGGCGTGCAATATTATTGGGCCCCTTTACTTTCAGTGCAGCAAACTCACTCCAGAAGTTCAGTGAGGATCTCTGAATGATCCAATGTTGTCCTAAATGACTGCTGATGATAAATAGAATCCACCTGTGTGTAATCAAGTCTCCGTATAAATGCACCTGCTCTGTGATAGTCTCAGGGTTCTGTTTAAAGTGCAGAGAGCATCATGAAGACCAAGGAACACACCAGGCAGGTCCCAGATACTGTTGTGGAGAAGTTTAAAGCCGGATTTGAATACAAAAAGATTTCCCAAGCTTTAAACATCTCAAGGAGCACTGTGCAAGCAATCATATTGAAATGGAAGGAGTATCAGACCACTGCAAATCTACCAAGACCCGGCCGTCCCTCTAAACTTTCACCTGCAACAAGGAGAAGTGTCACGATCTCAGAAGGCGGACCCGAACAGAAAGCCACACTACCAAGGCTGGTGGAACTGAGGAGGAGTTTTATTGTTGGAGGGGTGAATAATGGCTCGGTGAGGGGAAAACCAGAGTGCAGGAGCGGCTGGTGTAGTGAGGGGGTTTTGGCCAGGAACGGGGGGAATCCAGGCAGGGACAGAAGGGGTCCAGGCAGGAATAGGGAGTCCAGGCATGAGCAGGAGGGTCCAGGAGGAAAAAACCGGTGATGACTGGGTTGGGGAGAGCCAGTGGGGAAGGAGGATGGCGGGGATCCCGGACAGCTGACCTGGGTGAGGAGCAGGAGAAAGCGAAATAAGAAAAGGCAAACTTAAACAGATCTTTGCCCTGGAAAGGAGAGGAATGAAGGTTAGCCGCAGGAAGACGGAGTATCTGTGTGTGAATGAGAGGGACCCAAGTGGAAGAGTGAGGTTACAGGGAGAAGAGATCAAGAAGGTGGAGGATTTTAAGTACTTAGGGTCAACAGTCCAGAGCAATGGAGAGTGTGGAAAAGAGGTGAAGAAGCGTGTACAGGCAGGCTGGAACGGCTGGAGAAAAGTGTCAGGTGTGATAGAAGAGTTTCAGCTAAAATGAAAGGAAAGGTTTACAAAACTGTGGTGAGACCAGCCATGTTGTTTGGTCTGGAGACAGTGTCCCTGAGGAAAAGACAGGAGGCAGAGCTGGAGGTAGCAGAACTGAAGATGCTGAGGTTCTCTCTGGGAGACACCAGGATGGATAGGATCAGGAATGAGTACATCAGAGGGACAGCACATGTTAGAGGCTTTGGAGATAAAGTCAGAGAGGCCAGACTGAGATGGTTCGGACATGTCCAGAGGAGAGAGAGTGAATATATTGGTAGAAGGATGCTGAGTTTCCCACTGCCAGGCAGGAGGCCTAGAGGAAGACCAAAGAGGAGGTTTATGGATGTGGTTAAAGAGGACATGAAGGTAGTTGGTGTGAGAGAAGAGGATGCAGCAGACAGGGTTAGATGGAGGCAATTGATTCGCTGTGGAGACCCCTGAAGGGAAAAGCCGAAAGGAAAAGAAGTTTAACCGCTATGTAATGGATGCAAACGTATTTGAGGCTAAGTAGCTAAACTAAATGAATTATGGAATAATAATAAATGTCAGAAGAACTGCAGCCTAGTGGCTCGGGGCTGTGAAGCCTGAGAACCTAATTTAAATAATAATAAAAAGGTTGATGCTACAGAAAACTGGGTAAGTTTGTCCCCGTGTTTTGGAACAATAGCGCCATCAGCTGGAACCGAACGACTACACGACGCGCTCATGTTACGCGTAATGCTGCGCACGGTGCAGATCAACAACTATTGTGTACAATCAGAAATTGCGACCGCACGCGTGTGTGAGCGCGTAAAAGTATTTGTCAAATAGTGACAGACAGGCGTGTACACGCTGCTTCATACGCACGCAGCTTCTTGTTACGCGTGACAGAGTTCGCGCACGTCATTTCCGCGTACGTGTGAGCGCGTGACCGAAATGTTCTATTATCTTCATGTGAGCGTTAATGCGTGCGTTTGTAAAAAAACGCATGAATTTCACGCGTGACCGCTCCGCGTAGTGTGATTGCCGGTGCGCAGCAATGGTCACACGTGAACGCACGCGTGAACGGGATGCCATTATAAGTCAATGGGGAAACTGCATTACGCGTCAGGCGCACAGGCGTCAAAGTACGCGCGCGTGTGACACGTTCAGTTGATAGCTGCGCACACTTTTTGACACAATTCTGACGCCATACACACACACACACACCGAATACACACCACACACACACACACACACACACACACACACACACACACACACACACACACACACAGATGAAGTAATCTTAAAAGCGCGTGGCTGAGTACAGAGGAGCCAGGTCAGTAACCGTAGGGGGCCGACTGCACGGGGCGCCGCCTATAGCACAGGGCCAGATGCCTCCGCCCGGGCATGCCCCGCCACAAGGACAGTGAGGGGCCCACACAGCAAAACATTCTTGTAGACCCCCGACTTGGCCAAGAAGATGCCAGCCACAAAACGGAGACATCCCAACCAGGGCCAATTGCAGCCCCCGTGCAGCCGGCCCCCACTGAGGAAACACTGGAGATATGGAATAAAAACGTAAAACTACAAAGTCTAAGAACATAAAACAAAATGAATAAGTAAAATTAAATAAAATATGAAATAAAATATAAAGTAAAGTACTAATAAATGGCTAAAATATCTTTAAAAGTAATACAATAAAAATAAGTAAAGAGAGGGCTAAGATTCATAAATAAATAAAATTAAATAAAAATATTAATGAAAATAAGACATTAGTTAAAAGCCAAATTAAATAGGCGGGTCTTGAGCCTGCTTCTAAAAATATGAACATTCTCTGCGGCCCTCAGGTTCTCTGGCAGGCTGTTCCACAGACGAGGGCCATAGTGCTGGAAAGATGCCTCACCGTAAGTCCGTGTTCTAGCTTTGGGAACCATTAAGAGGCCGGTGCTAGAGGACCTCAGGGTCCGCGAGGGTTCATATGGTAAAAGCAATTCTGAGAGATAAGAAGGTCCAAGACCCCTAAGACATTTAAAAACCATTAAAAGGACCTTGAAATCAATCCTAAAACACACAGGGAGCCAATGCAGTGATTCTAAAACCAGTGTAATATGTGCCCGCCTTCTGGTCTTCGTCAGCACACGTGCCGCGGAGTTCTGTAGCAGTTGTAAACTTGAAATGTTTCTTTTTGGAAGACCAGAAAGCAGGGCGTTACAATAGTCAATACGACTGGAGATAAAAGCATGCATCAGCGTCTCTGTGTTTGCCCGGGAGAGAAAGGGGCGGACTCTGGCGATGTTCTTTAAATGATAAAACCCTGTTTTCGTTACGTTTTTAATATGTGGAATAAAGTTGAGCTCAGAGTCAAAAATGACGCCCAGATTCTTCACCTGATTGGATGGAATTAAAGACAGGGTTTGGAGTTTTGATAAAAGTTTCTCTCCCTGAGCCTTAGGATCAATAATTAAAACCTCAGTCTTGCCCTGGTTGAGCTGTAGGAAGTTTTCTGCCATCCAGGATTTGATGTCTAAAATACAGTTAAAAAGGGCATCAATCGGCCCTGTGTCATCAGGAGACATGGAGATGTACAGCTGTGTATCATCAGCGTAGCTGTGGAACGTAACACCTTGCCTCCTGATGACGTCTCCCAATGGAAGCATATATAGGTTAAAAAGTATGGGGCCTAAAATTGAGCCTTGGGGAACACCACATTTTATTTCACGGATCCCTGAAGAGCATGTGTCCAGACTTGCAAGGAATTTTCGATCTGTGAGATAAGAACTGAACCATTGAAAGGCAGTACCAGAGAGGCCTACTAGGTGTCTTAGTCTATTTAAAAGAATCATGTGATCTACTGTATCAAAAGCAGCACTTAGATCCAGCAGCACAAGGACTGTAAGCTTGTGTGAGTCTAAGTTGCACCTAAAATCATTAACAATTTTCAGTAGTGTAATCTCTGTACTGTGGTTCGTCCTAAATCCAGATTGAAATTTCTCAAGAATAGAATGGTGATTTAAAAAATCGTTCAACTGAATAAAAACAAGTTTTTCTAAAATTTTGCTTAAAAATGGTAAGTTGGACACTGGCCTGTAGTTATTAAAGCTGCTGTCCGGAGTTTCCGTTTGTTTTCAATTTATGTATCATTTTTTAACAAAGCTTAAATGTGTTAGTCTAGTTCGATACTATAATATAATGTTAGTATGACGCGATATGAAAATTTATTCCTGAGCTCCGCCTTCCTCTCATAGACCCCCATGTTATTCCAAAAAGCGCCGGTCGCTGTCGACCAATCAAGTTCCAGCTTCAGCTTTGTCATGCTGTCAATCAACGGTTACGCGCACAGCAAGCAAGCCCACGCAGAGGTGGGCGAGCTACGCACTACGCAACCGCGAGCACATTTGTTTTGCTTGTGGAGGAGAGAGCATCAGGGATCAGCAACTTCCAGAAAAGTTACCAATCCCACGGCTTGTCAGGCCAAGAGACTGCAGGACATTTTTTGGCTCGGGGTGCTCGCCTCGCTCCCCGACCACGGCCTCCATAGCCCGGCTGACGGCTTCGTTTAGATGCCCGACCTCTGGAGGAAGATGTTGGGGCGTCTGGGACATACTCTTCGTCAGAGGAGTCATGCAATTCTGAACTCTAGATAGAAATAAATAAACAATGTAACACATATACATGCGTAAATGCACTAAGTTTGATAAACAACGTCATCCAGAGGGATACACGAGTGTAATCACATATTGAAACTTTACTCGTTCGTCCTAGCAGATTCATGTTATTTTGGTATTAGGACAAGTTAGACTCAATACAGAATTCTAACGTAATTCCTTTATTATTTACTAAATGTACTAAATGTAGAAGAGTGGAAAACAGCAAAACAAGCAAGATGCTGCAGCACTCCGGGCACTCCTCTCATGTACTGCGCGCGTGCACAAATAAAGGGGCGAAATCAGAGGGAGGGACCAACAGTGTTTTGGGAGACGCTGCGATTCAAACTCCGGACAGCAGCTTTAAGAACATTAGGATCCAAATTGTTCTTCTTCAGAAGGGGTCCCACTACCGCTGTTTTAAGAGCAGCAGGGAAAGAGCCCGTCTGAAGGGAACAATTCACTATATTTAAAAGCTCGACTTCAAGGAATCCATAAAGTGTTTTAAAAAGTGATGTGGGAATTGGGTCTAAAAGGCAGGTTGTTGGTTTTACTTGGGAGAAAACTCTACCAAGCATCTCAGCATCAACCAGTGCAAAACTGTCCAGTGTTTCCTCAGGTAAAAACAAGCTTTCTACTGTATTAGAAACAATCTTCGGTTATTCCCAGACAGACACGTCTCAGTACTTTCCTTACTGAGGAGTTGCCAACACTGGGACAGGGTCGACAGGGAAGTGAAGAGTGAGAGAGGAGACAAAGTAACAAGGCAACTTAATCCCAAGCAGTATCAGCAGCTGAACGGAGCAGACAGGTCATTGTTTCTCAGCCAATGACCCAGCACCCAGTGTTTGGCAGAGCCAGGCTTTATATGCTGCTGATTGGTGATTAGGAGCAGCTGCGCTCCTCTGCAGCCGCTCTCAATCAGCCACAGCTTGGCCAGAGCACTGCACAGGGGAGGGAGGGGCCATGACACAAATTGTCTGAGTGACCCCAAACTTTTGAATGGTAGTGTAGATAGTTCACATTTGTAGCTATGTGGCATATTTAGGGAGGCAGCACTTTTAGCGAGTTAGCATGTTCCAAATTTATTTTCCTTCTGGCTCCTACTGACCCCATCTCCCTGTGTACCAGAATGAGTGTGCACTAGCTTTCACGTGCACTAGCTTTCACGTGCACCAGCTCTCCTGTGCACAGGCCTCTCTGGAATGGTGCTGTGTTGTCGCTCTGAGCCTCGTTGTTCGCTCCATTTCCAGAACAGGACTGTGTTTGAACATAGAACAGACAGCCAGCAGACTGTGAGGAGATATTCACTGAATCTGACACAAACTGTGTTGATCACAATCACTGACTCCACCTTTGACTCTGCATCCTCTGATCTGTTCATCCTGATAGCACACATTCTGAGACCCTCACTGATGCAGACGCTGCACCATGGTGCTGGAAATAAAACACTACCAGCACATGAAGAACAAAGCACTGAGACACTGACACTGGAAATAGAAGAGCTCCATGTTTTCAGCAGAGAAGAGGCCAAAGCTGAACCCTGGAAGTGGATTGTTTGATTCCAACAACATAGAAATGACTTCCAGGGTTTGAACTCCTGCTGTTACTTCACACTGTAAGCACTTAGTGAGAGGCTTATTGACAAGTCTATGAACAAAGTCCAGCACAGTCCCTCTGTAGAGGTGGAATATTAAATAGAGTTTAATGTCTTTAATGAGGAGGAAGCTCATTAAAATGTGATCAATACTGCTGACGCTGAAGTGGGAATAAAAGCTGCACTGCAGGTGTAGCAGCAGGACTGCAGTTAATCCTACAGGATCACTGACAGCAACACTGAGGGGAACCAGCAGGGGGCGCTCACTGCTGTCTGTTAAATATTACTCATGGAAGTCACTCTGCAGTCACTGGACCACAACACAAAGATGATCCCACATTATTACACTTTGACCAACAGAGGCTCCAAAGAAACATGAACTCTGATCCTTCACAGAACAAGTCCAGGATCAGAGTCAGACCAGGACCAGGACCAGAGTCAGACCAGAGTCCAGGATCAATGTTCAGTATTATTGGAAATGTGTGCAGCTTCAGTATCATGTCTAATATTCATTTACTTCTTCAGTATCTTCACCAGTTTTACTTCTGACTTTTTTTATTCTCGTCTCATTTCAGCTCAATTATTTGGATTCTCAGTAATATTTCATCCTGATTTCTTATCGGTGTTGTTCAGTCATTTTGTTTTGTGAACAATCTCTGGCACAAGAATGTCCTTCAGGTTAATGATTTTCTGTCTGCTAAAGAATCAGAGCCTCATATCAGGTTTTATGGTTTTATACTGAGCCTGTTCAGAGTCCAGACCAAACACTGACTGATACTAAACAGCTCATGACTGCAATAAATGTCTCTGATGGACTCCACATACATTTCATTCTTCAAGTTTTTAACCAAACTCAAACTTGTGTGAGGATTCTTCTGACAATATTTCTACTGACAGTAATAAAAGCTGTTCTCTTGGATTTCTTTCTGTTCTATTTGACTATTTATCCGTGTTTTCAGTCTGTTTCTGTCCTTTTAGACGGACTCTTGTGATCAGCTGATTTCTACACAGCAGCAGCAAACTGATGCTGATTTCCATGAGACTTGATGTCAAATGGAGGCTGAAGCATGAAAACAGCTCTGAGGTCTGGACCACCAAGCAGGATCTGAGCTCATGGAGGAACTTCAGCTTTACTGTTTTTGTTTTCTCAACAAGAATTTCCTTCAGGTTGAATCATTTTGCGTCTGAATCAAAGAGAACCAAAGTTCCACTCACTCAGCTTCTTCCTCTGCAGCTCTCTGCTGTCTGGACCAGGTCTGAGAGAAAATCCTCCTCTGTGTCTGCAGGCTGCCGTCACTCTGAGACACAAAGAGCAAAGATCAGCTGCTGCACCTTTAGATGACGTTAATATGAGACCTGATGAAGCTGCAGCAGCTTCCTGGAAACAGCTGAGGACTAAGAAAGCTCCTCCTCTCTGACCACAGCCTCACTCTGTCCTTTATTTCTACACTCATCCTGCACACATTCACATGTTGATGAAGGAGCTGATCAGGAGTCTGTTTGTCTCTGACTTTATCCATCATGTCTGGCTTCAGACTCTCACATTATTTCATCTACTGTCCAGCATTGGAGATTCTCAATAGGGTGATGACACAAGTGGACGGTTTGTCTGAATAAAGACACTGATGAAGTAGTGGAGGAATCTGAGACAGAGGATGAGGAAGTGAAGAACTCAGAGTCAGGATTTTTACCCACAGCCCTTTATTCTTCTCCGTCACACACAAGATGAAGGAAGTTCTCATTTCATCACGGGAACAGTACTTAACCACTGAAATCAGGATGAAGTCTGGCTGTACAAAAACAACATTTCAGATTTTTATCTGTAATAATAATAATAATAATAAGGAGAACACTGAATCAAATGTTAATGTGTAAAAAACAGTCAGAAACTGTGTTGACGGGTCATTTTTGTAGATTTTTAATGTTTTTTCTGATTGTGGGTGAGTTTAAATCTAAAAAGAAATGAAGTCAAAGTTCCACCTTTGAGCCACATGAAGTGAAACTATTAAAGCAGAAGTAAACTGGTGATATTTTCTGAAGCACATGTAGCTGCAGGTCACAATGATACAAAACTAAACATGGAGAATACTTTTACTGTGAAATCATTTGTGTTGAACTTTTCTAACTGGTTGAGCAGCTTTAACAAGTTGTTCTATAAAAACTAAACTATTGTTGGATCGTCGGATCCAAGCTGAACACGGTTCTGGAGTTTCAACCAGTTTCTCCACATAGAACTAAGAAAACATCCTTTAGAAATGTGGACATGTTTGTGGTTTTCTGAGCCCCTCTGTAGGCTGCACAAACACAGTGAAGTGTTCCCTGTTCTACCGACTGAATCCATCAACTTCCTGAAGAGATGCTTGAAGGTCCACCAACCAGAACCATGTTGGTGACGGAGAACTCAGGAGCAACATCCAACTTTGTAAGAAGCACCAGAGAAATCCACACATCCCTTCCACTCACATGAATGTGAGGATGGAAGCTGTTATTATGGGATGTTTGTTTCAGCAGCTGTTGACTCATCAGCTGAAGAGGAGACTGACATCAGCTTCCAGGATCATTGAAGGTCGTCAGACATCTTGAACTCCGTCACATGAGACCAGTTTGTCATTGATCTGATCAGCTGATGATCAGCTGTGAGGAATTCTTATTGATCTTCTGAGTGGAGCTCTCATGGAACCTCCATGGACATGAACTGTGAGGGAGCTGGACCCTCATTGTTGCTGATGTGTCGCCCTCTGCTGCTGGAAACATGAACTGCACCACGTCACTGCCGACAACACACCACAGGAAGTGTTTTGGAATTAGATATTTATTTTGAACATGTAAAGAAAAGCATCAAGAAAACAAGGAATTAACATTCTCCATATAGATATATGAATTCATACAAAACAAAATCATAAAGAAAAATAAATATTTTAAAATTCTGAACCAGATCTACAGATTGGAAAATGAGTGAGAAGAAGTAAACATTTATTTAATCCCACTCCTTTTCCATAAAGTATTGATTAAGAATTTCCAATTAAATATATGTAACCCGCCTAAATAAGGGTTAAATAATAAATTTTATTCATTTCTGATAATTATTTCTTTCCACCTTACGTTCATACGTACTGTCAGTTTTATTTTGAAAACCGGATTTTGTTTTTGGGTGAGAAGATGAAGTAGTGTGCTAAAATATTCGACGGAGCTTAACATCGTTAATTCATGGAAAGCGCTGCTTGTGTTTCTCCCGTGAGGGTTGAAAACGAGAGGAAAAGGAATGAAAACCTGCTTGTCTTGCACGAAAACTAAGAAATTATTCAGTAAATTATATAAACTGATTAAAATTCCGCTCTAGAGGTTGGAGAACCATCAAAGAAACACTTAAGACAATTGTCCAAAACCGCCTTCTTGCTAAGCTAGTTCCTGCATGTTCCTAATGAGTGTGTCTGTAGAAATACCACGAGGTGACCATGCTAGCTGTAATTAAGGGTGTATCGCACATTTTATGCTGTTTTTGAAGAATGTAATATACTGAAAAGCATTTATTTGATGGTTTGAGTTAATATTTATCTGTCCTGCATCGCTAAAATAAGCACATTGTGAGACTTTTACACAGTGAAGTGCCGAGTCACCTTCCTATGTGACTGAAGGTTAAAGATATACTCAGCAGAAAGTGATAGTGATCATACAGTTGCTCCTCATTGTAATTACAATTGGTTTAAATAGTATATTCTGTACTGAAACCTGAAAACTGCACTCATGGCTTCAGCAAAGAGAGAACTGGTGGTGCTGTCATCTGCAGCACCTTTATAGCCTCTGAACTCATTCTGTTAGTAAACGATGCTTTCACATGGTTTAAGAGTCATTAAATTGATTTTGTGAACATTAAGGCCTTAAATGACATTAAAAATCCTTAAATTTTATTATCAGTGGTGTTAAAAATTATTTCTGTAATTTTCAAGAAAAAAATCATAATAATATATAATTACAAATTGTGATTCTCCATGTACATCCATGTAAACATGTAGAACCATTGCAATAATTATTCCAGCTGATCAGGTACAATTGCTGTAAAACTGGATGTTTGTAAAGTGACGGGCTGGACCAGATAGAGGAGATCTGGGAAATGGGGAAATACAAATTCCAGCAAAAATAGCTGGAAAACGTGGACTTCAGAGAATGGCTACAGCCCCTTGGTGGTCCCGATGGAGAAAGATTTTGCAGTGCTTGTAAATAAAATGAATCTTGGTACAATGGGTGTCAATGCTGTGAAATCTCACATGCATTCTGACGGCCACAAATCGGCTGTAAGAGGCAGACAACGGTTAACTGTGGCTAGTTACTTTCCCGTGACCAGCAGCGTAACGTCTTCAGCATCTACTTCGACCACCACAAACAGCACAACTGCAGCTGTAGTGACCACCGCTCCCACCAGAGCCGCCGCTACCGTCAGAAAATCGAGCAGTCTTCGGGCTTCTTTTGGGTGGAATGCAACGCTGCAGGTGGAGGTGCTCTGGTGTCTGAACACTGCTGTGAAGCACCACTCATACACATCCAATGAATGCATTTCTGGATTGTTCCAGGCAATGTTTCTGGATTCAGAAATAGTCAAATGTTTCACCTGTGGAAAGGACAAAACTAGCTCCATGTTAAAGTTTGGACTTACCCCACACTTTAAAAATGAACTGCTTTCTTTAGTGAACAATGCAGGACCATTTGTTCTGATGTTTGATGAACGTTTCAACCAGTCAACAAAAAATAAACAACTAGATGTCCATGTTGGATTTTGGGGGGCTGGTGGAGTCCAGTCACGTTATTTAGGATCACAGTTCATGAGACGTTCAAAGACTGAAGATCTTCTGCACCTTTTCAAAGTAAGTATAGCTGTACTTTTTGTTCATGGAATGTTATTTGGATGAATTAAAGATTCAAGATGAGTTCACCATTTGTCAGTGAATCTTTTTGCTTTTAGAAGCTTCAAGAACTGTTTTTATTGTAGCTTTTCAATTATTTTATCAAATTTACAATCAAATAGGTTGTCACCTTTTCAATTTTTCTTTTTCATTTCAAATAATTGAAGTAAAATATTTCTATTTTAGGGATTGTGTGTCTGCTGGACATAAAGAATCTCCTTTCCATCTGTGTGGATGGGCCAAATGTGAACATGAAATTCCTCCATCATTTCCATCCAGACCATGCTGAACTACATGGAGGTCAGCAGTTAAACAATGTTGGGAGCTGTGGATTGCACGTGGAAACATTCTGAAATGTCACAGTGTTCAGGAGGTTCCCCGTTAATCTGAAGATGTTGGACCACAAGATGAAGAGATGTGAAGTATTTGTGTTACACTTGTACAATGATGACAGTGTCCATCCAGGAGACAGTGACTTTAATTACACATGAAGATTCTGCAAATACAGAAGAGATACAGATCCAGTTTCTGATTAGTATTGGCTCTCTTTGCTGCTGTCTTCACTCCTCGTGTTATGACTGGGTTTACTTCCTTGTACACCAAGATAACAGCACCAGTCTTTGACATGACAAAGCCAATACTGCCTCCTACTGACCAAAATGGGTATCGCCCTACAGTTACTGAGGAAGAAGCAGGTAAGTTTTCCCTGTTTTTAGGAGAGACACAAGGCCTTGAAAATTCTATTAAAATGAAAAATAATAGTGGTGGGACCAAACTAATGAGAAAAATGACTAATTCTGGACATCATATGAACAATAAAGATGTTCAGGGAGCCACATTTGCATGATTCTATTTCACTTAAAAAACAACCTGTCAACATTTGACAAATTAACTTAATTTCATTAGACCGAGTAGCTCTTTAGCTTCAGCTCACTTCTGTTTACTTTCACTCTTTGTAGTTTGTTTCTAAATTACTTTGAACTCAACACTTCAATCGACTCTCTGTGATAAAAGCAACGAGTAAATTAACATTTACCTGCATGAACATGTGAGAAGAAGCCGGGGTGCCTCCAGAAATGAGCTGAAAATGAGGTGGACACAAGACTTGATAAATCACATACTGATGTAATTTAGTTTATCTGATACAGGTGCAGTTGTGGTTTTTACAGTGACTCCTGTTCAATATAATCTAGAAGAAAAGATGCTGTACTTGAGGGGGAAAGTTCACCTTAAACATCTTTATTGATCATTTCAATATTGAAAATTCTGCCCATGTGTGATGAAAATGTTTCTATTTACATCCAGTTATGGTGCAGTAAAATGAGTTTTCAGACACTTGTAAAGACCGTGAACACCACAAAAGTCATGAGGTTCCAGTGACTCCTATAACTCCATTTTAAAACATGTCTTTGCTGTAAAAAACAATCGTGTATTTTGGTTCTTTCATAAATTCTGGAAATATGACAATCTATTGGGTCATAAATATACATAAAGCAACTTGAATTACCAGTTTTGTTGACATAGAAAGTTGTGTTAATCAGAATTTCTTTGTGACATGGTATCTTAACTCCTCCTGAGTGATTACGATCGACTACAGCTGCTGACTCCTCTGATCCAGTTTAAATAGAACCCATTAGATCCACTCATTAGACTCAAACACTACAGTGGGAAAGTCTGAGGAGCTCAGCAAAGATCTGAAAAAGAAAATCATTGATGTGAATTTTGAACAGCATAACAGAATTCCTAAAATTCAGTCATGATTCTTGGTTTTTGTTGCCAAAACCAGAGTTTCAGTGGTCCCATCTTTCTACCACTATAAAACATTTCTGGATGCATCACTGCTCATATGGATCCTGCTGCTATTTGAAGCTGCAGATATTCAAGCAAATCATGTGTTTTGGTTGTTTCATAGATTTGTTGGAAGTTGTCTGGAAATATGAGAAAATCTACTGGGTCATAAATAAACATACCGTAACTTGAATTATCAGCTTTGGTCACGTAGAAGTTGTGTTCATCAAAATTTGAGATTGTGGCCAAACATTCTGACAAAGAGCCCCACAATTATCACCAATATGGAGAATAACAGAGAAAGATTATCACTTTTATTAGATCATTTCAAAGAACAAACTTGTATTATCTTTGGGGAAATGGTCAGAATGAAAGCAGCTGAAGTTATCTGGGTTATGAAACACCTGTTGACAGGTGAAAGCCTGTTCAGATAAATGGTCCAATGGGACCAAAAAACTGCAAAAACTGCAGCCACTTCATGGCCACAGGAAGCTACATTTGACACCAATGCTTGTGTGGGAATGGAGGTGCTGATTAGAAAGCATGAATTCAATCTAACAGCAGCTGTTAGGAGAGACTGAAGACCTTCACCACTTCCTCACTGACTGCAGATGTAGTACGGAGATGTACAGAGACAGGAAATGATGAGTCAGCTAAATGTGACGATGCAGTAGAACGTTCAACTCACATCTATCCTCAATTAAAAGCAGGACTTTAAATCATATTTTTCACAAACTTCTGCTCATAATTTCTTTCCACCTTAACTTTATCAGTACTTTGTGTTTTATTTTCTCGTTTACAGGGACCAACATCCATCGCTGAGGTACCGACATCAGACTGACAGGGTTTGTGATTTAAAAACACGCGTGTGCTCGTTCACTGCAGAACATGACTTGTAGTTCACCAGATCTCAGCCACTCGTTAATCTGTGTAAAAAACAGTGTGAAGATCAAAATGCTTTGTCAGAAGTGTCCGTGTCAAATCAGCAGATTGGTTCCATAAGTACACATGGCATAGCAGCAGCATTTAAGAAAAGTCTTTGTGAAAAGCTCAATAAATGTGTTTTCATTGGATATTGATGAAGCCACGAGCCAGAGCTGGACAACAGTCTGAATGTGCTTGTTGGTTTTTTGATGATGATGCTTCCAGAGTAACTCAACATCTGCAAACACAAAAGTGAACATTGCCTCAACACTAACGGAAGAAGTAAAAGATGTCAGAAAGAAAGAAGAAATAGATCGCTGACCAGTTCTTGTAGCACCATCAATGTTTTTAATTGAACTGTAGTTTTCTGTAGTAATTTATATTTGTTTATTTATTTTATATTTTCTTATTTATTTCAGATTATTTAAGTTACCAGTTCTTAGAGCACTTTAATGTTTTGTTGTTATTATTTGAACTGAACTATAGTTTGCTGTTATAAACTATATTTTTATTTATTGAGCTTATTTTTTGCACTATAACTGTTTACATCGTTGTATTTCAGAATAAATAGTGCACATATTGTTAAAAGGTGAATCAATGGTCCGTGTACGGTCCGTGTACGTCGCCGTCATTCTATTTTCGATTTGGGGTCAAAACACCAAAAACGGATAACGGCCGTTTCCCGTTTTTCGTTTTCAAAACAAAAATCGGAAAACGGAAAACCAATCCGTTTTCCGATTTTCTTTTTTCAATAAAAACGGATATCAAAAAACAAATTAGAAGTTAAATTTCATTTTTTGATATCCGTTTTTTAACTACACTTTTGCAAGACAAACATCAGAAAACAGAATAGGTCCGTTATTCCATTTTTATTTTCCTAATAAAAACGGATAACAAAAAACGAGTTAAATTTCATTTTTCGATATCCGTTTTTTTTCACCAACACTTTGCCAAACAAACGTTAGAATCGAAATACGACACTGAGTTGTCCTTGTCCGTCTTATTTTGAAATGGAACCGGAAGTTTTAATGCTTGCCTGCCTGCTTCCCGCCCGTGGAATTTTATTTCCTAGGATACTTGGTACATTGCGCCCATTACACTTAATTGGATTTTGGTTAAGGGTAGGGAGGGAGTTTTGGTTAGTGGCGCCGTTACCTGTCTTCGCAGCTAAATGGTGCAGTTGTGTCGCAATGGCCTTAAACAGCTTTGCAAGCTTCATAACAGAGAGAAGATCTGCTGGGATGACATGCAGCGACATCGCCAATGCGCTTACCGTACAGTTTGGAGCTTCACAGGGCTTTTCTGCACGTAATGTGCAAAGGTGGTGTGCGGAGCGAGGCCTAAATTCATCCAACTCATGTTCTGACGAGCGGCTGGAGCTTGAGGTGGCAAAGGCGATTGAAGAGGTAAATGGTCCATTAAGAGTGTATTTTGATGATATTGATTGTTATGGTCCTGGATTCATGACACACCACATAAGAAACGATCAGCGTCCGATTTGTTGATAATTATTATTTCAATGGATGACAAACGTCAAGCAATCAAATCAGTCATCAAATTTATTTTTATAGCCCAATATCACAAGAGTTACCACAAAGGGCAAGCAAATCGGGTACAATGGATTTTTCACTGCTGTCTTATGTATTCACAGGACTAGCAGGGTGACTTAAGAAATAACTTAAATAGTCAGAATATCATAATTGCATGCCTAGTTTTTATATACTTTGTGAACAATCTCATCCACTATATCTGAATGTCATAGTAATAATGTGAACATCGCCACCTTCTGGGTGCTCTAGCTCAGAATGCACAATTTTCAACATTAAATGTTCTTCCAGACTGGATCATCATTTGGCCGCAAAATGATGACTGGCCACCTGTCATCAAGAAACATCAAGGCTTGTGAGGGCAGGGTGGGGAAGACGTTAAGATCCATGCATGGACCCTACCACCAAGCACGTCAACAGGTAAGAGAAGCACTATTTGCACCCATGTGTTTGTGCAGTTTTACAACATTTGTGTTTTGATGTGGTTCTTGGGGGCTCGTAATTTAAACCCTGTCCCATATAATGCGGAGTACATGGGACATAAACTCCACATGGATCAGAATGAGAAACTTGCCATGTTTGGAGTAACTCATGTCATGGCAATAGACGGCTACAGCAAGAAGGTCGTTGGCTGGACAACAATGCCAATCAAAAACAATCTGACAATTTATGAGGAAGTTTACAGGTAAAAAAAAAAAATTACTGAACAATGTTATGTGGAGATAACTATATAAAACATGTTGTTTTTATCCAGACATGCTGTACAAACTAATGGCATCTGGGACCAAGTGAGAGTTGATTGTGGCACAGAATTTTATCTTTCACTGTTCATGCAAGAAAAGCTGGCCCATTTCAGACTCAACCAGGAAAGACAACCCTACATTCAAACAACTTCTACTAAGGTAACACACCAATAGTGTGTTTATTTCTGTAGTATCTTCTCCAATTCTTTCTGGGTTGGGTTCTCAAACACACCAAGTAGACATACTTTTGAAAATATTAGACCTGCTTAGTGAAGGCTACATGCTCAATATACCACAGCTAAGGAGGGGTGCTTCGAAACCCCCCTTAGCTGTGGTATGTAGAGCCTTTACCACGGCCTGTTGTCATACATTGCTATTATAAGACGGCTACCAACAATGGTAATATGAACAAGGAATGCAAAATAATTTTTATGAGGTTTTTCAATCAAACTAACTTAAGATAACTCCGCTGTAAAAAAAAATAGTCCCACCTCTCCATATGTTAGTGCTGCGTGAATCTTTTCACAACTTACGTACTTAAAGCAAATTTTGTTAGTAAATAATGCAAAGAATATTAAAATATAATTTCCACGAGGCTGTTTAAGCAGACAGTGACATAAGCTGCGTTAAGACTCCAGGCTGAAGTGATCTCTCTCCTTCTCCTTCTTGATCAATTGTCCACTTGTCAGCTCTGCATGTTGTCTTTTGCTTGGCATCATTTTGGGGCCAGGCCTCTTCAATCTTTTCGTCTGTCGTTAGTGCCTCCCGGAGATCAAAGTAAACATGTTTAAATGTTGTCAGCACCGACAAAATGTTAACCTGGTTTAAAATTGACCTACTGAATGAAATTTAAACACATGTCTAAACCATTGCTCAAGAATGCATCAATCATCTCTAATTTAAGTCAAAGCCTAAAATGAATGACTCTGAGTACAATCTGAAAACACTGCACTTGCAAAATGCCATGTGTTAGTTTGAGAATCACTTTAGGTTTATTAAAATTTTTTGATGTTTTCTGGAACCACGTAATTGAACGTATGTGGCCAGAAGTAAATGCACGGGTGAACTACCCATTGAAGACGGCCCTTGTTCAGCTGGTTGACAGTGAGGAGCTTGACATGGAGGACGGCTTATCCCGGTTTTGTGTGTCAAACCTGACCTGTCAGCTGGCTGGGATTGGCATCACAAATGTCGTACAGGCCTGGAACGCACATCGGATCCCAGGTGTCTTACATGCTTTACTGTCTGTCTTATTAATTTAATTATATACTTTCCTGTTAAAGAAATTTAAATGATATCCAAGAATTGACACTTTAATTGCTTAGGATCTTTGCAATGTAGGCTAGTTAAAAAGGATTAAAATGATAATATGAAATTTAATTTTTATTATATTTATTTAGAATTTTATTTGTCAAAATAGAATGCTTTTGACTCATAGTTTAGTTTTAGCTTAGTCTTGTGCAATTGGGCCTGATGGTTTTGAATCAACATGTTTGTAACAATTATAAATATGTTGATTCCAAAACATCAGGCCGAATTGCTCAAGACTAACACTAAGTAAGTAATAATGATTTTACATGAGATTATGATTACTGAGTTGCCTTTGTTCTGTATTCTAGGAAAAGGAATCCCAAATGAATTAGCTTCGGGAGGGTGTGCTGCCAAAGTCCCCCAAGAGGAGCTACCAGATGCAAATGCTGCAGCTGACCGGTATCGCGAGGAAACTGGATCGGAGCTGAGGAGAGAGTCCATTTTTGGAACTGATCCATTTCCCTCTGAAGAGGCCAGAGTGCAGTGTGAAACTGACTTTTCAAATGTAAATTTATTGGATGTATTTGAAAATGCAGTTAATCATAACTCTGATCCATTTAAAAATGCTGTAAAATCACTTATTGAGACAACAAGGAGATTTTGTTAACCTGGATGAGGCGTTTACATTTTGATTTTATTCAGTTTCAGAACAATTAATAGCTTGGTTATTTTATGTGCACCCGCAAAGCAAAACAAAAAAGTTCCTGATACAGAACAGAACTGTCCCAGCAGTCCCACAAATGCTGCTGTTTATGCTGTTGTGCTAATGCTAACACTGAGTTTGTAATAAAACCGCACATCCAACCAGAAAGTGGTCTGAATCTGACTATCGTTTATTCAAAAATAATAACACAATAATTCGGTGGCGACCACATTTCCAGCACAACAGAAAAAACACTTGTTAACATTAATAAAGTCATTAGGGTTGCCAACTCCCTGAAAAATAAATAAGGGACACTTCGCTGGCAGGGCTGGCCGACCCGATTGCCTTCAACCCTCCCAGCATGGTGAATTTTTTATTTTTTTTTTTGTGCATGAAACGATTTTTAACCTTTTTTGAGTCAAACCTGAGTTTAATTAGATGCATGTTTTTGAGTGATACAAATTCATGGAAAACAAATTATTATTCAACAATTTATTTTTTAGTGGAAAATAACAACCCATTCACACCTGACTAGTGCACTTAGCAAACCCTACTGTGTGAGGGAATGACCTAATGACTCCCATAATGAGGTTATATTATTTATAATTTACCTCCTGCTACAAGAGTGTACTGATGGTTTAAGAAAAACACTAAAACAGAATTTGATTTTAATGTTTTAGTGAGAAAAAAATATGAAATTAAGCTTTTCTTTCAGCTTTTATTTAATTGCACAGGTCAGTTCTCTCTCTGGGAACAAAATGGCTGCTTCTATTGCTTCCTGGGAGGGTATGAGTAACTAGCATACGTCTGAATGACAGCGATCTGGAGAAGTTTGTTTGTTCATCACTGTAAAAAAAACATCCTCTCAACTCTCTATCGTAACTATCAGGTAGCGATACTCCTTCCTGTTCAGTGCCAAAGTTATTGATCTGCATAAGCAGCACATGGCTAATTGAATATTCATGAGATAAGCACGGTGGAGCCGGTTAGCATTCTAAAGGCTATCCAGGCTGGCAGCGGTGAAGACGTAAAGCTGATGGAGGGATAAAAACAAAGGGACAGCACAAAACTACCAACAAACGGAGGACGACACCTAACTATTACTGGACCAGAGGACAACACCGTAACTATTACTGGACCAGAGGACAACACCTAACTATTACTGGACCAGAGGACAACACCGTAACTATTACTGGACCAGAGGACAACACCTAACTATTACTGGACCGGAGGAGCCATTTTTCACGGCTGGATGTTTAAGATGAACAGCGGCTGCAGCTAAATTCATTGGCTTATGAAGATCATAAGATCGTCAATGGATGAGCGACACAGTTCATTTAAAATGCAGAGTTTGTGTTGGTGTTTTTTTTGGAGGATATGTGGCTGTGAGCTGCTAATCAGAGTTTAAAGGCTATGGGCTAACTGGGAGTTTACTCAGGCTACTGGTGACTTAACCCTTTAAGCTGCAGTCAATTCCAGCCATTTTCAGTACAAAAAATCGCTAATATTCTATTTGTAAATAAAAAATATGACGAGAAGTACAGGGAATATTGGAGGCGCATGGCGAGGTGCATTTCCTTGAAAACGACCGATTCGTGGATTTTATACCGACTTCAGGACATGTTTTGGACAAAATAGTTTACTGGCTCGTGTAGTCTGGATGTCTAAGGTTGGATTATGGCCGTTTTTTGTGGAATATTTTCATCTGTGTGTAATAATGAACCCGGAAATGTGAGTCGCGCTGTGTGCGTTAAAGCCGTGTATAGAGAACGGATGGATGGATATTCGTTGTTTGTCGGACAAATGTGTTTTTCTCACCCGCTGTGGTAATCGCATCTGAAAGTGGTTTATACCGGCGGATTCATGAGAATCTAAGCTTTCCATCGGCGTATAGTGTTTATATAATCGCGTTTGCAGCCTTCGGACATTCTTTAAATTCCTATGCAAATTAGTAGGTGTACCGCCGGCGGGACACTGAAGCTTAATGGAAATGAAACAAAAGACAGATATGAAGCAGATTGTCATGCTGAATGATCTATTCTATCCAACTTGCAAGCAAATAGATGGAATTATGACTTTTGGATAAGTGTTCGTGTTTCTGTTTTGTTGCTGTTGATTATGCCCGGTAGTTGTTATTGACTGAATTCTGGAGTGTGGTCAGCTGCCAGAGTGTAGCGTGAGCTCTAGACCTATATATTTGACAGTACTCTTGTGGTTCTGTAACGTTATGATTACAAGCATATCTGCCGCTGTCTCAGCAGGCAGCATTTAGGAGTAGACGGGCTGTTACGCCACAGTAATGGTGGCGCCCACAAATACGGGAAAGTTGAGATCCCGTATGAGACAAATTAATTTATCCCAATTTACGGGACGTCCCGGCTAATACGGGACAGTTGGCAACCCTAAAAGTCATGGTCACAACAGCATGTTTATGTCATAGCTTTGTTTACATCGATGAGGCCAGTGCGTGACTGACTGTTTCCGGGTCATTTGCAGAGCTTGGGGATGAGAGAAGTAGAAAGCAGCGATTTTTCTATTACCTGTTTTTGGTCGTCTCAACTTATTATACAAAAAGGAAAATCGGCTTTTTTCCTTGTAGTTTGTGAAACTAAAAGCAAAATTTAGGCCAATTTTTAATTTTATATTTTATATTTTTACATCAAAAATATAATGTCCGAGACGTACACGGACCACGGACCCCCACACATCTACATATAAACAACTTCTGTCCGACTCCGGGAACAACTTCTTCTGGCATCTTCTGGCTAAATGCACAGGCAAGTTTCGCAACTTTCGGCAAAACTCGGTAATTCTACTGGTCGGTCTTATTTTGATGCTGACCCGGAAGTTGCAGAATTTGCCCGCGCACTGAGCATCAGAGAGCTGCAAAACACAGCTATCTCTTTGGCAACGGAGAACATGGAGTTGGAGAGAAGTTATGTTCTGTATCGAGCTGGCAGCAAAAGAGTAACTTTAAAAGATGGAGACATGACGGTGGACAAGATTGCCACTATTTTTCAGGTGAATTCATGGTTGATATTATTCATACTGACGGATGTTTTAGCTGACTTAAAAAAACGCTGAAATGTTATTACTTATCAGTATTGTATTTATTGTTGTTGTTATTATAATTATATAGGTTAACGCCACGACTTTGTACATAACTGATGACGGGAACATGGCTATATTTCCCAAGGCTGAAGGGCATTTTTCCTCAATCAACCTTTCCCACCGAGGACACTACGAAGTTCATGGGGACCCGCTCCAGTCGGGGGGTGGACAAACCGGTGGTCAACAAGGGGTAGTTCCATTTTCCTTCATACGTAGACCTTCTTCTGCCTCTACTTGTACTTCCACTGGTGTGACCCAACAAGGAACTCCGCGATCAACGCGCATCATAGCTCCCACTAAAGATTTCCAAAGGTTAGTTTAAATTTTTATTTACACTTCAGCCCTCCTCATTCCCAAAATTACCACTACTTTTTCTGTTCCAGAGCCGTTCATGTCGCTGACATTGTGAATGGTAAGATCACCTCATCAAGGACAGTGGTGATTCGGTTCTCTGAAGCTGAGGCCACAGTGGACAACATTACTGCTAAAGTGCAAGATGCATTGGGCAGCGAGGATTCTGTCACACTCACTGACAGCCAAGGCAATGAAATCATTGACTCCGAGGCCACAAGAAGTGAGTTGATGAATAATAAACAGTGGTGGAAAGTAACTAATTACTTTGTACTTAAAGTACTGTCATTGAGTAGATTTTGTGGGTGTTTTTTGTACATTTTGTTCTGTGTAATTTTACTTGAGTACAATTTTAGCCCTGTAATTGTAATTAGTTACTTTTGAAATCCTTCAAAGTACCGAGTACAAAGGATGACATCATCTGACACACATTATAATTTGTGCTGCATTAAAGTCTAGGGTGAAATCAACTGTTACCACCATGTTTCTGACACTAATGAACACTTATGTCAGTCAAGCATCAACTAAAACAGTTTGTAAAGAGGAGAAAAGAGCAGTGAACAGCTCTGTAAGTGAGAGTCAATATCAGTGAATCCATCACGCGCTGTAGTGTCAAATCCTTTATGTGTTTGGTATAGTTTCCATCAGTTTTTCAAGGGAAATTCAAATTCTAAAACATAGGATTAATTGTGACATGACAATACTGAAACTCTGCATGGTCTAATACTGATAGACACTGGGGCAGAATCGAAATCTAATCACACTTGAGGTTTGAACTACTGCAATAATCACATTTTTTCTTCTCTCTCCTCTTTTGATTTTGACTGATAGATGTTAGTTAACCAAAAATTGTCGAGGCTCTCATGGCATTTTACAGTGTGGTGTCCTGCACCACCAGAAAAAACATTGTACAGAAAAAACATTGCTGACTCATAATTTTAGCAGTTTCATGCATTTCAATGTGTAACATGTAAAAATCGCAAATTGAATTGCAATTATTTTTCCCCCCAATATATGCTGTAGCTAATGATGTCACTGACACTGAGCAAAAGAGAGTGAGGATGATAAGGTTCAGGAAAAGGACAATCCATGACACTGCTCCAGGTGGTGTTAATATGTTGGACTAAAGAAAATCAGTTTTATAATGTGATGCTAACTTTTCCTGGCACTGAGTCTTATAATATGTAATATCATATGTATAAAACACATCACAAAGTAACTAGTACTTAAATTACTTTTTTAGGGGAAATTTTTACTTTTACTTCAGTACATTTTTAAGACAGTACTTGTACTTTTAATTGAGTAAATTTTTAGCCATGTACTTTTACTTTTACTCACCACTTATAATAAATGTATTTCATTTGAGGAATGTTCAAGTTTTTTAATATAATATTATATTTTAAGGTTCACAATACTGGAAGCAGAACTCAAGGAAAGTTTATGCAGTTAACAATGTAGATTTCCTCGAGTGGAAAAGTGGAAGGAAAACCAAAGCAAGGTATGTTTTCAGTTTCTTAAACATATATTCTTGCAAATGATGTGTTCAGCTTTACCTTTTGAATCTTGACATTTGGTTTCTGAATTTCCCCTTTTGGGGATCTAATCTATCTGTCTTTTATTTGTTCGACCATTTCCTTTCAATAGCAGTTATAACAAAGAAACAATTGTCATTGCAGACGCTCTGAAGAATCACTAAGCCTCAATGGAGTGATGGAAAAAATAGATGAGCTCAAACATGCAGCCGAGAGTCTGCCAGACATAACTGAGGCCATACGTACTCTCTCTAACTTGGCTAAGACATCACATGAAGTTACCCTCTCCCTTGCCAGAGATTCGCTGAACTGCCTTGTGTGCAAAGGTATGTCTGATGATAAAAACCTTGTCTCATTATAATTTGGGTCAATCATAATGATTTAATTGTTTTTTCACAATGTAGGATTAGTAGCAGATCCCATGGTGTCCACCTGCTGCTGTTCCATTGTCGGCTGCAAGAAATGTGTGACCCAGTGGCTACTGACATCAAGTTATTGTCTGAAGTGTAGGAGGGAGGGCTTCCAAGAAAATGTGCATGAGCTTAAAGGTCTCAGTGATGTTTTGCGCCTTTTCAACAATTAAAATGTAACTAGGTTTACTGAAAGACGTTCAGTGGCTGTATTGTTGTATCAGGTTATGTTAAAACAGTTTACACTAGCTATAACTGATAGCATTCAAATGTTTTTATATAAAAAAACTGCAAAAGTGGTTCAGTAATTTTCAAGAGGGCTCTTTGATTTATGAGTGACCTGTTCAAAGATGTTTGTTTTTTTGAAAAAAATGTATAGTTTCCAGAATTTTAAATACATGACACAAACTAATGTGTATCCTGATTGCAGTAAAAATATAAGCTGTGAGTGAAAATGTCATTTTGTCATCTTTCTGGCCATTAAAACATGAATTTTTGAACATTTATAATACTGAACACAAGGTTATAGAAAAAGCTTTATTGTTAGTAACAGTCTGGTCTGCTGGCGTTTGTGCAAAAGCATCAACATTGCAAATCATTAACATTTTCATCTACAAGAGCTCCTATTTCCCCTTTCCTAGTCCTAATATGTCTTTCAAACTTACAGAGAATTCATAAAGCTAAAATGGTGACCTGGATTGTGGTAGCTTGTCCAGACTGAAGTTATCTAAAGGGGTTTCTAAAGGTGTAATTGTAGGTTGCTAGTGTATTCAAGTTTGTGTCAATGATGAAACTGAATGAACAACTCAATGGCAAGGGCTTTAACAAACAAAACAAAATGTCCTTGTGTCTATAAATAATTTACAGCATTTTTAAATGGATCAGAGTAATGATAAACTACTTTTTCAAATACATATAATGAATTTCCATTTGAAAAATCAGTTTCACACTGCATTCTGGTGTCTTCAGAGAGAAATGAATCAGTTCCAAAAATTGATTCTCTCCTTAGCTCAGATCCTGTTTCCTGACAAAACAGGTCAGCTGCAGCATTTGCATCAGGTAGCTCATCTTGGGCGGCTTTAGCAGCACTCTCCTAGAACCACATCAAAAAACAAATGTTGTAAAACTGCACAAACACATGGGTGCAAATAGTGCTTTTGCGGCCAAATGATGATCCAGTCTGGAAGAACATTTAATGTTGAAAATTGTGCATTCTGAGCTAGAGCACCCAGAAGGTGGCGATGTTCACATTATTACTATGACATTCAGATATAGTGGATGAGATTGTTCACAAAGTATATAAAAACTAGGCATGCAATTATGATATTCTGACTATTTAAGTTATTTCTTAAGTCACCCTGCTAGTCCTGTGAATACATAAGACAGCAGTGAAAAATCCATTGTACCCGATTTGCTTGCCCTTTGTGGTAACTCTTGTGATATTGGGCTATAAAAATAAATTTGATGACTGATTTGATTGCTTGACGTTTGTCATCCATTGAAATAATAATTATCAACAAATCGGACGCTGATCGTTTCTTATGTGGTGTGTCATGAATCCAGGACCATAACAATCAATATCATCAAAATACACTCTTAATGGACCATTTACCTCTTCAATCGCCTTTGCCACCTCAAGCTCCAGCCGCTCGTCAGAACATGAGTTGGATGAATTTAGGCCTCGCTCCGCACACCACCTTTGCACATTACGTGCAGAAAAGCCCTGTGAAGCTCCAAACTGTACGGTAAGCGCATTGGCGATGTCGCTGCATGTCATCCCAGCAGATCTTCTCTCTGTTATGAAGCTTGCAAAGCTGTTTAAGGCCATTGCGACACAACTGCACCATTTAGCTGCGAAGACAGGTAACGGCGCCACTAACCAAAACTCCCTCCCTACCCTTAACCAAAATCCAATTAAGTGTAATGGGCGCAATGTACCAAGTATCCTAGGAAATAAAATTCCACGGGCGGGAAGCAGGCAGGCAAGCATTAAAACTTCCGGTTCCATTTCAAAATAAGACGGACAAGGACAACTCAGTGTCGTATTTCGATTCTAACGTTTGTTTGGCAAAGTGTTGGTGAAAAAAAACGGATATCGAAAAATGAAATTTAACTCGTTTTTTGTTATCCGTTTTTATTAGGAAAATAAAAATGGAATAACGGACCTATTCTGTTTTCTGATGTTTGTCTTGCAAAAGTGTAGTTAAAAAACGGATATCAAAAAATGAAATTTAACTTCTAATTTGTTTTTTGATATCCGTTTTTATTGAAAAAAGAAAATCGGAAAACGGATGGGTTTTCCGTTTTCCGATTTTTGTTTTGAAAACGAAAAACGGGAAACGGCCGTTATCCGTTTTTGGTGTTTTGACCCCAAATCGAAAATAGAATGACGGCGACGTACACGGACCATCAATGTCCTTTTTCCATGTCTTTTACTGACTGGTTGCTAAACAATGTTTGCACCATGTTGTAGTCAGAGGGACCTACCACCACCTACTGGCCTTTTTTGGTATTACTATAATCTGCAGTCTGAGTTTGCAAAGGCAGATGTCTTCATTTCTTATTAGTTAGCTGGATTGTACCCCGAGCCAAAAGCAAAAATATTCAGATTGAGGATTATTTTTCACTTTAAGCCTGGATATGAGACACTAGAATGACGGAAACAGCCACAACAGGCAGCAGAGAGAACACACATGGTTCTGCAGCCGTGTTGATGAGATGTTCAGTTCTCTGCTGGAAGCCCACACTGGTGACCTGCTGGCCAGTAGCTGGTTGAGGATGAGCTCCATCTGTACCTCCAGGAGCCAGTGATGGACAGGAGGAAAGGAGAGCCACTCCAGTGGTGGAGACAGAATGAGGGACGCTTCAAGCTAGCAGAGAAAGGAGCAGAAAGTTTGTTAGTGCAGCGCCTCATCAGTCCCTAGTGAACGTCTTCAGTGAAGTCTGTTAGTTTTTTTTTTTTGTGTGTGTGTCCTGTCCGGCAACAGAGCAGGCAGAATGAGGATCTGGCTGCTGCATTGTGCCATACAAGTTTGCTTTTCCAAGGGGAGTTCGTAAGTATAAGACTCCCCTTGATACTGTACAGTAATTTATTTAGATTGAATACTTGTTGATTAGTTAAATATACATAAATTTGCCGGACCTGACAGGGGAAAGGCAGGAAGAAAGAAATGAGAAAAGGAGAAACAAAACAACAACAAGAAGGGATAGTGAAGAGAAAAGGAAAAGTGCAAGAATACAATTATCTTTCAATTGAAACCGACACAACAGACAACAAGCTAGTACACCTTAACAAAGACACACCGGAACGCATCCTACGGGTTTTGTTACGAAACACAGCTAGTAATTATTCAGATCATCTATGTGAAACACACAAACTGAGGAAACATGTCTTTTGATATTTTGGCACCAGGACAAACTTAACACCCCCCAAGACAACATGGTTGCTATGTTCACATGCAGAGTACGGTGCAATTGTGACTGTGATCATGCAACTATGACCTCTGACCTCTGTGAAGGCCAGAAGCGGGCCCGAGAGCCCACAAGACCCAGGCGAGCCGGCAGCAATCCCAGAACAGAGATCCGAGCCACCAAACCACGAGGACGACCACGGACCGGCCCGGAAGGGGGCAGAGGGAGAACCCGGCCAGGACCCCCAGCGCCCAGCGGGGCCGGGCCCCAGGCGACCAAGATCGGCGGCCGCCGACCCCGCCAGGGGCCGGAGGCCCAGGGCAGACCCAGCACAGGACCCCGAGCCCCAGGCGCCAAAGAGGCAACCCCCGCCCCCCAGGCAGAGGGTCAACATCGCCAGGGGAACCAGCCACCCCAGACGGCCACCCGGCATGGGCCGGCGCCCCCGCCGCAGCCCAAGATCCAGGGCACCCCACCCCCCTCCCCACCCCCTTCCCCACCACCTACCAACCCCACCAACCACCAACCCCCCCATAACATCCATCATCATTCACCCACTCACCCTCCCATAGTGCCCCATGAGGGCACGCCCGGAAGGCCGGGGACACCGGGCCACAAAACCGGGCCCCCACCACCCCCCACCCCCCATCCAGATGTGGGCAGCCGCGCACCCCCAAAGACCAGCAGGCCCCCAGCCCGCAGCCAGCCACAGACCCCTCGCCCACGGGACACCCCCCCCCCCGCCCCGCCCCAGGGATGTGAAGAACCCCATTACCCTCACCTCCCCTGCACATGAGTGTTGGTGAGATCTGTGTTGTTTGCAATTAAAATTGGGGGGTAGTAGCTAAGCCGTGCCCGGATCGGGGTCAACGGGAGGTCCCGCCTACCCGAGCAACCCCGCCCACCTTACACGGCATGCTGTGTCCCCCAGATGCAGTGTGTGTTATCAGTATTTTGCTGTCCTTAGTGACCAAGTGCAATTAAAACTTGAGAGGTGAGCCATCAGAGGGTGCAGTGGATGGGGCCACTTAGATGGCCCCCACCACCACACCCAGCACAACGAGCACACCTCCCATAGCCCTACATGTGTGTGAATGTGAGCAGAGGAAGTGAGGGGTCCGGGGATGAGGTCTGTAGGGAAGAAAACTTCCCCCCAGAGGGAGAGCCACTAAGGGCAATAGGCACCCCCGTTTCCCAGGCGCCCTCCAGCGCAGGACGAGCCAGGAGCAGCCGCCACCAAGACCGGGGCCCACAGCAACCGCAGCCAGAGACCCGACGACCAAAGAGGCACGCAGCCGCCACACATCAAAAGGCGGAAAGGTGAGGGAGGACAGAGGGCAGCAGAAGAGCCCAACCCAGGGCCCACCATCCCCAGGCCCACCGCGGCCGCCCCCCAAGGGCACAAGACCCCTTACACGCACACACACACACACACACACACACACACATACACACACAATCAGCTAACTGATCCCTTGAACCTGCAGACATTGTCTCGAAGCTGATGTAGTCTAATAAGTGATTCCTAAACTGCTTATTGTTCAGATTGTTTTTGGCTTTCCAATTTATAAGGATAGTTTTCTTTGCGATGCATAAGCTGGTGAGAACCATATATACAGAGTTAGATCCTATGTTGATTTCACCTAGGTCACCTAATAGGCACAATGTGGGACTTGCAGTAATGTTGCATTTAAACCATAATGACAGGTCTTCACATACCTCAAGCCAGAACCTTTGCACAGGTGCGCAGGACCACATGGCATGGAGGTAACTGTCAGTCATGTTATCACTGCAGTGTGAGCAAATATCCGAATGGGACAAACCCATCCTGAACATCCTTTGTCCTGTATAATGAACTCTGTGCAGAATTTTAAATTGTATAAGTTGCATATTTGAGTTCTTTGACATTTTAAAGGTATTTAAACATATTTGTGACCATGCATTTTGATTAAGATTACTGGATAGGTCAGCTTCCCATTTTGTTGTATCTTCTGACTTTGATAATATTCTATATAGTTTTGATAATAGCTTTGGGGGACGAAAATTTAAGAATTCTTCTACTCTAAGAGGAAGCTGCCAGTGTAATTGGTTGAGAATGTATTTTTTTCCTATAATCGATTTAAGTTGGTGGTATTCTAAAAATTTTGTGTTGCTAATTCCATATTGTGAAGTGAGTGTGTGAAATGACAGAAAGTTACCATCTTCTATGATATGTTCTAACTGTTTTATCCCTTGGTTTCTCCAGTGAGTAAAATGTATCATCTTTTTATTTTGTAGAATGTCAGGGTTATTCCAGATTGGAGTAAATTTACATGGAATGACTGAAGACTTGCTTAATTTTAGAAATTCTCACCAAGCCATTAAAGAGGAGCTGATATTAATGCTTTTGAAACACTGATGAGATTTAATAGTTGTGCTGATAAATGGCAAGTCAGAAACGGCTATGTCCTCACATATTGCTTGCTCTACATCTAACCATAACTCATCTACATTACCAGGTTTTAGCCATTTGGAAATATACTGCAACTTACTAGCTAGGAAGTAGTGACTGAAGTTAGGTAAATCCAGTCCACCTCTATCTTTAGTCTGTTGTAGAGTCTTTAAACTGATACGTGATGGTTTGTTTTTCCAAAGAAATTTGGATATATATGAGTCCAGTGATTTAAACCAACAGGAAGATGGTTTGGATGGTATCATTGAGAATACATAGTTAACTTTAGGTAAAACCATCATTTTAATAGTGGCTACTCTCCCCATGAGTGATATGGGTAAGTGCTTCCACCGTATAAGATCATCCTCTATTGTTTTCAATAACGGAATATAATTTAGTTTTGTAAGTTCTGATATCCTGGGAGAGAGATTTATGCCTAAATATCTGAGGTTTCCAGACTGTATTGTGATGTTAGATATTCTTGGTATGTCACAATTAACAGGCATGGCTGTAGTCTTGGACCAGTTGATAGAATAATCAGATATCAATGAAAATTTATTAATAAGCGTAATTGTCTGGGAGATAGATGATTTGGATATATTGTTCATTTTATCTTTTGAAGTGGCTATCCAAGAATGTTTTTGTTGTTTTTCATTTTATAGAGTCTGGTGAGACGTCTGATCTAAAAGGAGCTGCTCCAAGACATCAGTCCCTTTCAGCTGACCAAACCTGACCCTGATGACCAGAGGAACTGGGTCAGTGCAAGCAGTGCTGACACTGGTTTGGGTGCTGAGTCTGTCCTTAAGGTGGTGAATTGAATTGAGTGACGAAGGTGTGTGTGAGCAGGTTTCTCCTCAGCACACCCATGACAGTGTTTCTGCATGTGAAGCCCCTCTCTTCCCTGGACGTCTGACGTTACGGTGAGCGTATTGCGTCATTTCCTGTTCCTGTTTCAGCACTGTGTTGTGGTGTTAGCATGGCTTCTGCTTCTTCCTCTCCCTCTCTCTCTTTCTCCTGCTCAGTGTGCCACATGTTTAGTTATTCCTCTGCCTCCTTTAGTGATAACGATATATGTAATAAGTGCAGCCTTTTTGTAGTTCTGGAGGCGAGGCTCTCCGAATTGGAATCGCGGCTCCGCACCATGGAAAATAACCCGCTAGCAGCTAGCCAGGCCCCCTTAGCCGGTGCGGACCGCAATAGCTTAGCTTGTGTAGCATCTGTTAGCCGTCCCTTAGCAGCGCCCGAACAGCCGGGTGGATGGGTGACAGTTCGTAGGAAAAACAGTCCTAAACTCAAGCCTGCTGTCCCGGCTCACCACAAACCGCTTCATGTTTCTAATCGTTTTTCCCCGCTCAGCGACACACCCGCTGAGAAACCAACTCTGATCATTGGCAGCTCCATAGTCAGAAACGTGAAGCTAGCGACACCAGCGACCATAGTTAAATGCCTCCCAGGGGCCAGAGCGGGCGACATAGAAGCAAATTTGAAACTGCTGGCTAAAGATAATCGTAAATATAGTAAGATTGTTATTCACGTCGGCGGTAACGACACCCGGTTACGCCAATCGGAGGTCACCAAAATTAGCGTGGCATCGGTGTGTACTTTCGCCAAAACCATGTCGGACTCCGTAGTTTTCTCTGGACCCTTGCCTGATCTGACCAGCGATGACATGTTTAGCCGCATGTCGTCGTTTCGCCGCTGGTTGTCTATGTGGTGTCCATCAAACGACGTGGGCTTTATTGATAATTGGAGCTCTTTTTGGGGAAAACCTGGTCTGATTAGGAGAGACGGCATCCATCCCACTTTGGATGGTGCAGCTCTCATTTCTAGGAATATGGCTGATTTTATTAGTACTCCTAAAGCATGACAACCCAGAGTTAAGACCAGGATGCAGAGCTGTAGTCTTACACACCTCTCTGCAGTTTCCTCACAGCTGTCACCCTCCAGTAATTCAGTTAATTCAGTTAATTTTATTGAGACTGTGTCTGTCCCCCGACCACCAAAATTCAATAAATTAATCAAATCAAAAATATACAAAAGAAATAGTAACCACAAAAATTTAATAAAAATTAATACCTCTATTTCAACAGAGCAAAGAGACAGGAAAATTAAATGTGGTCTGTTAAATATTAGATCTCTCTCGTCTAAATCTCTGCTAGTAAATGAGTTGATAACTGATCACCAGATTGATTTGTTCTGTTTGACTGAAACCTGGTTGCAGCAGGAAGAATTTGTTAGCCTAAACGAATCAACTCCCCCTAGTCATATTAACTGTCATATTCCTCGAATCACAGGCCGAGGAGGAGGAGTAGCAGCAATCTACCATTCTAGTTTAAAACTGAACCAGAGGCCTAAACCTGATTACAGCTCATTTGAAAATCTCACTCTTAGTCTCTCTCATCCAAATTTGAAAGCTCAGAAACCAGTTTTATTTGTTGTTATATATCGTCCTCCTGCTCCTTATTCTGAGTTTTTATCTCAATTCTCAGACTTTTTATCTGAATTAGTGCTCAGTTCAGACAAAGTTATTATTGTGGGTGACTTTAACATTCATGTTGACATAGACAGCGACAGCCTTACAACAGCTTTTAATTCATTATTAGACTCAATTGGGTTTTCTCAACATGTAAATAAACCAACTCATAGTTTTAATCACACTCTTGACCTTGTCCTGACTTATGGCTTAGAAATTGAAGAGTTAACAGTATTTCCCCAGAACCCTCTTCTTTCTGACCATTTTATGATAACATTTCAATTTAAAGTAAAGGATTGTTTAGCAGCTGAGAACAAATATCATTACAGTAGGTGTTTGTCTGACAATTCAGTATCTAAATTTAAGGAAATAATACCCTCACTGTTTACTTCAGCAACATTTACTGATAAATCAGAAGACAAATATTATTATTTTACCCCCACAGAAGTGGATTATTATGTTAATATTGCTTCAGCCTCACTGCGTACAACTCTTGATAGTGTTGCACCTGTAAAAAAGAAAGTTATATCTCAGAGAAGACTTGCTCCTTGGTATAATTCCCAGCTGCGGACTTTAAAGCAGGCATCCCGAAAGCTGGAAAGAAAGTGGTATTCCACTAATTCAGAGGTAGTGTATGTGGCTTGGAAAAATAGTCTAGTAATCTATAAAAAAGCTCTTCATAATGCCAGGACAACTTATTATTCATCTTTAATAGATGAGAACAAGAACAACCCTAGGTTTCTCTTTAGCACTGTAGCCAGGCTGACAAAGAGTCAGAGCTCTGTTGAACCTTGTATTCCTTTAGTTTTAACCAGTAACGACTTCATGAGCTTCTTTACGCATAAAATAGTTCTGATTAGAGATAAAATTAATCTGGCCCTTCCTACAAATGTCACAGATGCTTTTGAATTGGCTGTTAGACCTGATGAATCTTTAGAATTCTTCACTCCTATATGTCTCTCTGAACTAATTTCAACAGTTTCTACATCCAAACCATCAACATGTCTTTTAGATCCTATCCCAACTAGACTCTTCAAGGAGATTTTACCTTTAATTAATTCTTCAATGTTAGATCTGATTAATCTCTCTCTAGTAACAGGCTATGTACCACAGGCTTTTAAGGTTGCTGTCATCAAACCTTTGCTTAAAAAGCCCACTTTAGATCCAGATGTGTTAGCTAACTATAGACCGATATCCAACCTACCATTTCTCTCTAAAATTCTGGAAAGAACAGTTGCAAATCAATTGTGTGAACACCTACAAAGGAATAATTTGTTTGAAATGTTTCAGTCAGGCTTCAGAGTGCATCATAGCACAGAAACAGCTCTGGTGAAAGTTACTAATGACCTTCTCATAGCATCAGATAATGGACTAGTCTCTATACTTGTTTTGTTAGATCTTAGTGCAGCGTTTGACACAATCGACCACAAAATTTTATTACAGCGTCTAGAATATTCAATTGGCATTAAAGGGACAGCACTGGATTGGTTTAAATCCTACTTATCAGATAGGTTCCAGTTTGTGCATGTCAACAATAACTCTTCTGAGCATACTAAAGTTAATCATGGAGTTCCTCAGGGTTCTGTCTTAGGACCGATACTTTTCACATTATACATGCTTCCTTTAGGCAATATTATTAGGAAGCATTGTATTAACTTCCATTGTTATGCAGATGACACACAATTGTATTTATCTATGAAGCCAGATGAAACTGATCAGTTAGCGAGACTGCAAGATTGTCTTAAGGACATTAAAACCTGGATGACTTTTAACTTCCTACTGCTAAATTCAGACAAAACTGAAGTCATTGTATTTGGCCCCAAACATCTTAGAAACTCGCTTTCAAAGCAAATAGTTACTCTGGATGGCATCACATTGGCCTCCAGTACTACTGTGAGGAATCTTGGAGTTATTTTTGACCAGGACATGTCCTTTAACTCACACATAAAGCAAGTCTGTAGGACTTCCTTTTTTCACCTGCGTAATATTGTAAAAATCAGGAACATTCTGTCTCAGAGTGATGCAGAAAAATTAGTTCATGCTTTTGTTACTTCCAGGCTTGACTATTGCAATTCCTTATTATCGGGTTGTCCAAATAGCTCTCTCAAACATCTACAGTTGATCCAAAACGCTGCTGCGAGAGTACTGACAGGAGTTAGCAAAAGAGATCATATTTCCCCTATACTTGCTTCTCTTCACTGGCTTCCTGTTAAATCCAGAATAGAATTTAAAATCCTTCTTCTGACATATAAAGCTCTTAATAACCAATCTCCATCATATCTTAAAGATCTGATAGTACCTTATTATCCTAGTAGAACTCTTCGCTCTCAAGCTGCAGGCTTACTTGTTGTTCCTAGAATTTCTAAAAGTAGAATGGGAGGCAGAGCCTTCAGTTATCAGGCGCCTCTCCTGTGGAACCTGCTCCCAGTTTGGGTTCGGGAGGCAGACACCCTCTCTATTTTTAAGACCAGGCTTAAAGCGTTCCTTTTTGACAAATCTTATAGTTGGGGCTGACTGGGTGACCCACAGAGGTTCGGCTTGTGTCTTCATTGTACAGCTGACCCCCTCTTGGACGTCCCTTCGTTCTGCCCCTAGTCATGCTGCTATAGGCCTATAGGCTGCTGGGGGACTTTTCTTGACGCACTGAGCCCTTCTCTATCTACCTTTACATTTAATATGTATACCGTTATTGCAGTACATTCACTCTGTTTCCCCCTGTGCTACTTCTCCGAGTGTCCCTGGTCCCAGAGCTGGATGCTTCAGATCTGCGGTCGATGTTCCACCAGCTGGTCCAGTCTCCACCATGTCCACTGTGGGATGCTGCTACTGACCTTCCTCCAGCCCTCTGCTTCCAATTCCCTTTTTCCACGAGTCAACTCTGCATCGCCTTCAATATACTGTTATGCTAACTTACATACTGTTTGAATTTTACTGCTAGCTATATAAGGAGTATGTTTAATGTCAGAGCCGTACATCATAAGAGTAAACTATGAGTCAGTTTTCAATGTTAGCTTATACTTTGTCTGTGTCACATATCCTGTCATGCATGTATTCAAATGTGTGTTGTGTTTTCCTTGCTTTCTCACCCCTCCCTCTTCTCCCATCCCTCCCCCTTGCCCTCTTCTGTCCTTCTCAACCCGCCCGGCCAGCAGGCAGATGGGTCCCCCCTATTTAGAGCCGAGTTCTGCTCGAGGTTTCTTCCCTGTTAAAAGGGTGTTTTTCCTGCCACTGTCGCCTTTGGGCTTGCTCTGGGGGTCAGGCATATGGGTTCTGTAAAGCGTCTTGAGACGATTTGACTGTAATTGACGCTATATAAATAAAATTGAATTGAATTGAATTGAATTGAATTGTTGTTTTTAATGTTTACTTTAAAAATGTAAAGTACGCTGCATTCATTCTCAATGTTTTACTTCCTGGATGTGTGCTGTCCCTCCTTGGTCGGCTCTTCAAAGCAAATCAAGAAACACAGTAGGTGACCTCACTGCCCTCGAATTTATAAAGGACTGCATGAGGTGCCTCTCCACAGTTAAGAAAGTGCAAGAAAAGAGCCCTTTGAAATACCCCACTGTCAGGCAGATTACATGCTGGGACCCTCCATCCAGCCCGGTCTCACGGGGATTCGTGAAACTGTCACGTCAGTTTTTGTTTCGGTTTCGTGCGCACCAACACGATGTCGTCATGTTTTTCGTGCCCCTCACCACGAGCGAAACCCGCTGTGGTAATCACATCTGAAAGTGGTTTATACCGGCGGATTCATGACGATCTAAGCTGTCCATCGGTGTTTGTGGCCGCCACTGCGGCTGCCGGACATTCTTTAAATTCCTATGCAAATTCGGCGGATTCATGACGATCTAAGCTGTCCATCGGCGTTTGCGGCCGCCACTGCGGCCGCCGCTGCGGCCGCCGGACATTCTTTAAATTCCTATGCAAATTCGGCGGATTCATGACGATTTAAGCTGTCCATCGGCGTTTGCGGCCGCCAGACGTCCGGCCGCAGTAGCGGCCGCGGCGGCGGCTGCAAACGCCAATGGACAGCTTAAATCGTCATGAATCCGCCGGTATAAACCACTTTCAGATGTGCGGCCGGATCACAAAGTAGAGACTTGCAGCATAAAAGAGAGAAAGTAGAGACTTGCAGCATAAAAGAGGAAACTGTTGATGCCCAGAGACTAGTCTGTGACCATGTAAGAGCTTGTGGGGGTGTTCTTAAAGTGCCCCTTACAAAGGAACTACTGACTTCTGTAGCCTCATCCAGGACAAGATACAGGATCTACCTTGAAGAAGAGATGGAAGAGAGAGGGAGCCATGTGTGGACTGAAGAGAAAAGCTTTTAGAGACGAGCTGGAAGGCCTGAAGAAGAACCAGGAGGTGTTGACAGCGGTGTGTGTCAGCCTTCAGAAGGATGCTGATCAACTGGCTGAGCAGGATGGAAACAAATCCAGCTCACTCATGGCTCAAATGATGACAAAGTGGAATACTGTAAGGAAAAGATACAGGGACAAATGCAATGAAGTGAAAAACATGGAGTCAGAAATGGAAGCAAAAACTACTGAACTGAGACACATGCCTTAAAGGGAACTAGTGGTCAGTGTTCTAGAAGTGTTCTCACAGCTCTAGAAGTTCTGATGTTTAAAATGATAGATTTGGAGTTACAGCTTTCATCATTAAAGTCATCTTTTCAAAAAAAACTGTAATTTTTCTTGAGTTGATGGTCATGACATTAAAAATTTGACAGTATAGCATTGAAATGGCATAAAAAGTCTAAATTTGACTGGCTGGTTTCTGCAGAAACCCTGTTTCAAGAAATGTTTCATTTGTTTGAAACTGTTAAACTTGAGATGTGTTGTGGATGGGTGATGTGTGTTTTAGTCCTATGTACCTGTGATTTTTAACTACCGGGTCAAAATGAGCTGAATACAATCTTTGTTTACTGTTGACATGCAGCTTTGATGGAAATATAAACAAAAACAATGTTTCACTCTTTCTAATGTTGGGGTCACTTCAGGAAAACTCATCAAATTTCAAGTTGAAAAAATGTTATTTTGGGGGTTTTCTGTGCTATTAAACATAGTGGCCGGGTCGTTTTTGACTTGAAGACAACACGAGTAGTAATTAAAATTTTAACACATTTGTGCAAAAAAAAAACCCACAAAGATATCATGTTTTTTTCAGTTTGATTAAGGAATAAGTCAGAATTTAAAAACTGTTTATTTCATTGTTCAGATTTACAGGCTTCAGTAGAAAATGCTGGAAAAATGAAAAAGGCACTTTTTCAACACACATGAATGTACAGTCAGAGCAGAAACATTCTGAAATGTCACAGTGTTCAGGAGGTTCCCCGTTAATCTGAAGATGTTGGACCACAAGATGAAGAGATGTGAAGTATTTGTGTTACACTTGTACAATGATGACAGTGTCCATCCAGGAGACAGTGACTTTAATTACACATGAAGATTCTGCAAATACAGAAGAGATACAGATCCAGTTTCTGATTAGTATTGGCTCTCTTTGCTGCTGTCTTCACTCCTCATGTTATGACTGGGTTTACTTCCTTGTACACCAAGATAACAGCACCAGTCTTTCACATGACAAAGCCAATACTGCCTCCTACTGACCAAAATGGGTATCGCCCTACAGTTACTGAGGAAGAAGCAGGTAAGTTTTCCCTGTTTTTAGGAGAGACACAAGGCCTTGGAAATTCTATTAAAATGAAAAATAATAGTGGTGGGACCAAACTAATGAGAAAAATGACTAATTCTGGACATCATATGAACAATAAAGATGTCCAGGGAGCCACATTTACATGATTCTATTTCACTTAAAAAACAACCTGTCAACATTTGACAAATTACACTTAATTTCATTAGACCGAGTAGCTCTTTAGCTTCAGCTCACTTCTGTTTACTTTCACTCTTTGTAGTTTGTTTCTAAATTACTTTGAACTCAACACTTCAATCGACTCTCTGTGATAAAAGCAACGAGTAAATTAACATTTACCTGCATGAACATGTGAGAAGAAGCCGGGGTTCCTCCAGAAATGAGCTGAAAATGAGGTGGACACAAGACTTGATAAATCACATTCTGATGTAATTTAGTTTATCTGATACAGGTGCAGTTGTGGTTTTTACAGTGACTCCTGTTCAATATAATCTAGAAGAAAAGATGCTGTACTTGAGGGGGAAAGTTCACCTTAAACATCTTTAGTTTATTGATCATTTCAATATTGAAAATTCTGCCCATGTGTGATGAAAATGTTTCTATTTACATCCAGTTATGGTGCAGTAAAATGAGTTTTCAGACACTTGTAAAGACCGTGAACACCACAAAAGTCATGAGGTTCCAGTGACTCCTATAACTCCATTTTAAAACGTCTTTGTTGCAAAAAACAATCGTGTATTTTGGTTCTTTCATAAATTCTGGAAATATGACAATCTATTGGGTCATAAATATACATAAAGCAACTTGAATTATCAGTTTTGTTGACATAGAAAGTTGTGTTAATCAGAATTTCTTTGTGACATGGTATCTTAACTTCTCCTGAGTGATTTCGATCGACTACAGCTGCTGACTCCTCTGATCCAGTTTAAATAGAACCCATTAGATCCACTCATTAGACTCAAACACTACAGTGGGAAAGTCTGAGGAGCTCAGCAAAGATCTGAAAAAGAAAATCATTGATGTGAATTTTGAACAGCATAACAGAATTCCTAAAATTCAGTCATGATTCTTGGTTTTTGTTGCCAAAACCAGAGTTTCAGTGGTCCCATCTTTCTACCACTATAAAACATTTCTGGATGCATCACTGCTCATATGGATCCTGCTGCTATTTGAAGCTGCAGATATTCAAGCAAATCATGTGTTTTGGTTGTTTCATAGATTTGTTGGAAGTTGTCTGGAAATATGAGAAAATCTACTGGGTCATAAATAAACATACCGTAACTTGAATTATCAGCTTTGGTCACGTAGAAGTTGTGTTCATCAAAATTTGAGATTGTGGCCAAACATTCTGACAAAGAGCCCCACAATTATCACCAATATGGAGAATAACAGAGAAAGATTATCACTTTTATTAGATCATTTCAAAGAACAAACTTGTATTATCTTTGGGGAAATGGTCAGAATGAAAGCAGCTGAAGTTATCTGGGTTATGAAACACCTGTTGACAGGTGAAAGCCTGTTCAGATAAATGGTCCAATGGGACCAAAAAACTGCAAAAACTGCAGCCACTTCATGGCCACAGGAAGCTACATTTGACACCAATGCTTGTGTGGGAATGGAGGTGCTGATTAGAAAGCATGAATTCAATCTAACAGCAGCTGTTAGGAGAGACTGAAGACCTTCACCACTTCCTCACTGACTGCAGATGTAGTACGGAGATGTACAGAGACAGGAAATGATGAGTCAGCTAAATGTGACGATGCAGTAGAACGTTCAACTCACATCTATCCTCAATTAAAAGCAGGACTTTAAATCATATTTTTCACAAACTTCTGCTCATAATTTCTTTCCACCTTAACTTTATCAGTACTTTGTGTTTTATTTTCTCGTTTACAGGGACCAACATCCATCGCTGAGGTACCGACATCAGACTGACAGGGTTTGTGATTTAAAAACACGCGTGTGCTCGTTCACTGCAGAACATGACTTGTAGTTCACCAGATCTCAGCCACTCGTTAATCTGTGTAAAAAACAGTGTGAAGATCAAAATGCTTTGTCAGAAGTGTCCGTGTCAAATCAGCAGATTGGTTCCATAAGTACACATGGCATAGCAGCAGCATTTAAGAAAAGTCTTTGTGAAAAGCTCAATAAATGTGTTTTCATTGGATATTGATGAAGCCACTAGCCAGAGCTGGACAACAGTCTGAATGTGCTTGTTGGTTTTTTGATGATGATGCTTCCAGAGTAACTCAACATCTGCAAACACAAAAGTGAACGTTGCCTCAACACTAACGGAAGAAGTAAAAGATGTCAGAAAGAAAGAAGAAATAGATCGCTGACCAGTTCTTGTAGCACCATCTATGTTTTTAATTGAACTGTAGTTTTCTGTAGTAATTTATATTTGTTTATTCATTTTCTATTTTCTTATTTATTTCAGATTATTTAAGTTTCCAGTTCTTAGAGCACTTTAATGTTTTGTTGTTATTATTTGAACTGAACTCTAGTTTGCTGTTATAAACTATATTTTTATTTATTGAGCTTATTTTTTGCTCTGTAACTGTTTACATAGTTGTATTTCAGAATAAATAGTGCACATATTGTTAAAAGGTGAATCAATGTCCTTTTTCCATGTCTTTTACTGACTGGCAGGGCCGTAGCCAGGATTTTGGAATAGGTGAGGTACATGATGCGCGCGCAAAGCGCGCGCCGAAAATTTTTCAATGTTTTTTAAAAAATATTTATTTTTATATATATTTTTTAGGCTACAAGTCACACAAGATGTTTGTTGTTTAAATATCTTTTAATAATGTGAAATCAGCATTTTCCAAACAAAAATGTATATTTTTTCAAAAAAACAAATCAACTTTTTACATCAAAGGCTAGCTGAATCCTCCTGTGACCAGAGGCATCCCGGTTCACCTCCACTTTCTGATGCACATGCATCATCGCCAGGCCTGTCAGTCTGTCGTTGGACATGGTAGATCTAAGCCATGTCTTAAGTCTTCGCATGGCTGAGAATGACCTCTCACAGACACAAGTCGTCACTGGAAAGGTTAGAAATATCTTCAACATACATTGTATGTTGTCTGATGAGCCAGGCGCTCATCAAAAAAAAAAACAAGCGCCGGACGCGCTCTCCGCTGTGGATAAAAGTAATTCAACTCTTTGATCAGATGATCTGACAGGCCGAACTAGTGCCGAATTATCTAAAAATATATATATATTGTGGTCACCTTAGTGTAGATGGGCGGGGATGTGGTCTACAAAGTGCTAATAATAAAAACACTAGTTTTTGAACGGGGTTTGGCCTGCTGCCAAGAGCGTCACAGGGCGCATTTGCGGGTACGTGCATCAGCTGATCAAACAGCTTTTCACCGCAACACGCACACAGGCACAAACAGAACACAAAGCCCATGGATGTTTACCACAATTTAAAATTTACAAGCACGTTTCACAGAGAGGTTTCAAGTTTTTATGAGTTTATGTTTTATTCAGTTGGGCATATTTGGCGAAAAAAAAAAAAAACTCGGAAAAAATAGGTGATGTCCGGACCTCGCTGACCTCATACCTGGCTACGGCCATGCTGACTGGTTGCTAAACAATGTTTGCACCATGTTGGAGTCAGAGGGACCTACCACCACCTACTGGCCTTTTTTGGTATTACTATAATCTGCAGTCTGAGTTTGCAAAGGCAGATGTCTTCATTTCTTATTAGTTAGCTGGATTGTACCCCGAGCCAAAAGCAAAAATATTCAGATTGAGGATTATTTTTCACTTTAAGCCTGGATATGAGACACTAGAATGACGGAAACAGCCACAACAGGCAGCAGAGAGAACACACATGGTTCTGCAGCCGTGTTGATGAGATGTTCAGTTCTCTGCTGGAAGCCCACACTGGTGACCTGCTGGCCAGTAGCTGGTTGAGGATGAGCTCCATCTGTACCTCCAGGAGCCAGTGATGGACAGGAGGAAAGGAGAGCCACTCCAGTGGTGGAGACAGAATGAGGGACGCTTCAAGCTAGCAGAGAAAGGAGCAGAAAGTTTGTTAGTGCAGCGCCTCATCAGTCCCTAGTGAACGTCTTCAGTGAAGTCTGTCAGTTTGTGAGAGCAGGAGAAGCCGTCTGACTGGAGAGAACGCTGAACATCTGCTTTTAGCTCCACAGTCTGCTGCTGCTCAGTTGGGACGACTCATTGATTTGAGACTCACATTTCTGTGCAGATTTTATTTACCTTTGTTTTATTTACTTTATAAAACTTC